>NC_064243.1:3487500-3730000 GCF_003254725.2 Canis lupus dingo | reverse complement strand
CCCTGGTGCCTCTGGGTGAGGTCCGACATGCGGTCTTTCTGTCCTCTCCTCCTTTGAGGATCTGAAGTGCAAAAGGACGTCAGAGAGGACTGCTCGGAATGGGAGCCCCGATCTCTGCTCCCCGGACCTGGGAGATACATGAGCGTGGGCCACATGAGGGGCGTTACAAAACCTGGAATCCTAAACACTTGTACATTCCCCGTGAGCTCATGTGGGACCGCCATAAAATAAAATAAAAATGGATGGATGCTCTTGAGGAAAAGGCTCACAGATTATTGAACTCCACCAATTGGCTTGCAGCTCTCGAGCGCTCTGCCACCTTTGACTCCATCCTCTTGGGCGTCTTCATTGTGGCCACTTCCCGGGACACGACGACGATGCCGCGCTGTCCCTCGGAGCCTGGACGCAGCATCCGGACGGCAGGACGGGCCTCTCGAAGTGGTCCACCCGAAGCCCGCGGCGCCCCGCAGCCCCGAGAACCCGAGAACCCGGGGTGTGCGCAGGGACCACGGGGCGCTCGTCAGGAACCTAGGTCTCCCTCAGGGCAGAGCCGGGGGGCCCGGGGCGGGGGGGCATCAGAGGTGGAGACACTGGGTGCCCCGCCGTGGCACAGGGGTTGGGTGATGGGGGCGCGGGTGCCACGGGAGCGGGGGCGGGAGGGGCCGCAGGTGCGGGAGCCAGGGCGGGAGCAGGTGCGGGAGCCGGGGTGGGAGCAGGTGCGGGAGCCGGGGCAGGGGCGGGAGCGGGGGCGGGAGGGGCCGCAGGTGCAGGAGCTGGGGTGGGAGCTGGGGTGGGAGCAGGGGCCGGAGCGGGAGGGGCCGCAGGTGCAGAAGCTGGGGTGGGAGCTGGGGTGGGAGCAGGGGCGGGGGGCGGGAGGGGCCGCAGGTGCGGGAGCTGGGGTGGGAGCAGGGGCGGGAGGGGCCGCAGGTGCGGGAGCCGGGGTGGGAGCAGGGGCGGGAGCCAGGGCGGGAGCCAGGGCAGGGGCGGGAGGGGCCGCAGGTGCGGGAGCTGGGGCGGGAGCAGGTGCGGGAGCCGGAGCAGGGGCGGGAGCGGGGGCGGGAGGGGCCGCAGGTGCAGGAGCTGGCGTGGGAGCTGGGGTGGGAGCAGGGGCGGGAGCCGGGGCGGGGGCGGGAGCAGGAGGGGCCGCAGGGGCGGGAGCCGGGGTGGGAGCAGGGGCGGGAGCCAGGGCGGGAGCCTGGGCGGGGGCGGGAGGGGCCGCAGGTGCGGGAGCTGGGGCGGGAGCAGGTGCGGGAGCCGGGGCAGGGGCGGGAGGGGCCGCAGGTGCAGGAGCTGGGGTGGGAGCAGGGGCGGGAGCCGGGGCGGGGGCGGGAGGGGCCGCCCGTGCAGGAGCCGGGGTGGGAGCGGGGGCGGGAGCCGGGGCTGGGGCGGGAGCGGGGGCAGGAGGGGGGAGGGGCCGCGGGTGCGGGAGCCCGTGTAGGAGCAGGGGCGGGAGCTGGGGCGGGTGCGGGGGCGGGTGCGGGGCGGGGGCGGGAGGGGGAACGCTGGGCCCGCAGAGGGAGCCGCCGGTGTCAGGCTCCGCCGCTTCCTTCCAGGTGTCGGGGCAGGCATGATTTCATCCGTGAACCATAATCAACTTCCTTAATGAAATACGTAATTAACATATTATAATTGTGGTAAAGATGATTTTGACAGAAATCATTTTCCATATCTAATACTATGCTAATTTAATCTGTTCCTTACTCCCCGACATGACCTTTACTGATTAAGTTTCATGGCAGAATTTTGTTTTGTTTTGTTTTGTTTTGTTTTTGATGGATTGATTCATCCACAGTGGATGAGACCCCTCCCTTGGCCTGGCTGTCATTCCTTTCTCCCTCTAAAACAGTCCCCCGGACCTGCATGTGTGCACACGCGGGTACGCAGCCACGGACAGCACAAGTGTGCACGGGAGTGAGAAGGAAGAGCCTTCTCCGGGGATTTCTAGGAAGCTCATTATCCCTTGAAAGGTAGTCACATAGACCCAAATCAAAAAACAGTATTTCCCCTAAAAACCTGGCTTCTTTTATTCTGAGTCACATGGGTGTGGCAAATGTGATTAGTGTTCTTAAAGTAAACTCATCAAACTATTTGGTTATCCCAGGTAAGGGTAAAAGAGCAGAAATGCAAATAATGTGTTAATGTTTGACCATAGTTTTTAAACTTACCCTCCGTTTGATGATGTGCCTTTTCAACATAGTTATATTATCTCAGGACAGCCTTCACTGAATCATTTTATAATGATATAGAATATGCATAGGTAATTAAATAGAAGTGGCTGAACTTTATTTTTGACATCATGAAACAGATTTGGATCTTGAAGGTTTTTTAATGGTTTAATAATGATTTGGGGGGCATCTGGGTGGCTCAGCGGTTGAGCGTCTGCCTTCGGCTCAGGGCATCACCCTGGAGTCCCAGGATCAAGTTCTGCATAGGGCTTCCCTTCATGGAGCATGCTTCTCCTTCTGCCTGTGTCTCTGCCTCTCATGAATAAATAAATAAAATCTTTAAAAAAAATGAGTATTTGGAACATGTGAAGGCATGAGACTTATGGTACTTTAAGTATTTCTCAAATATTTTCACTTCAACTCATAGTAAGAAAGATGCTGTTTCACCCAAAACTTATATATAAGAATTCCATGAAGAAGTATCTAACATATAGGACACACTCTGACCTATTCTATTCTATTCTAATAATTCTATTCTATTCTACCCCATTCCATTCCATTCTCCTATTGCTATCTTATCCTAACTATCCTATCCTACCTCATTTTAAGAAATGCTTGTCAAAGCAAGTAAGTGGGTTTCACTACTTTATGAGTCATTCTAGGTTATAATCAAGTCACTAGCTGAAGCAGTAAAGTTCCAACATCATACTTTCTTTTGTTTTTGCACAGGATTCTGTTATGCATGACTCTGTTCTAGCAGATTTCTCCAGTGATGACCGAGGATGCGCATAACTGATTTTGTCACACTTAGGAGGTTGTACTCAGAATGGGTAGATGAGGAGCTTTTAATTCTGGTTCAACTTCATCAGTGCTCACATGTCTGGAAGGTGAAAAATCTTATTCACATTATTTTCTGCCTGACTTTGCTCTTGTGCAAACTGGACTTAAAATTATAAATTTTGTATGTCGTCTTTTTTGAGTCATAATGAAAGAAAATTATTGTGAAAAGAATCAGTTGGATATGCTCAACATGGAAAAGGAAAACACTTGGAAATACCTAAAGTTGGTAATAGTGGTCAGACTTGTTTCATCTACACCATAATTTGAGGTAACATGAAGAAGTAATTGAGATAATTGTGTTAGATGTTCATTTCATGGGCTTTGCTTGTAGAAATTATACACAAGCAACATTTAGTACCTGAGCTGACTGGTCTACATATACTTAAGACGATCAGAAGTTTACTCTGCCATTTTAGCCCATTTATGTGACCTTCTTAAAAATGGAAAATATATGCAATTTAATTTTAGGCAAAAGCCTATAATATCTGCAAGTATCTTAAGAAGGGTATCAAGAATTGTAGTTGGAAGTATGTCTTCTGACTCACTGTCAGATAAATCCCTGGTGTTCAGCAGTTCTAAGAACTTGAACTCTCTGACTTCCATGTAAAAAGAAGGAAGTGGGAATGACCATGACCATGAAAGTTGGCAGTTACAAAGGTGGGATTATATGATCCCACAAGTTTCCATCAAGGCAGTATTTTTCCCTTCAGTATATAGGGCCTTCAGCTAAGAAGTGCTTCACAGATTTACACTAAACTTCTATCCTTCTAGAACAGTGTCCTTGTGTTCTGACCATTGAAGAATGCACACTGCTTTATGCTTTTGTTTTTATTTTAAAAAGAAGTCAAGATTGGATTTAAGCAGCATCAAATTGAAAGACGTTTTTATCTGTAGTCTGACAATCTCAGCCTTTCCCCCCCTCGTTTTATTGAGAAACAATTGACGTATCTCATATAGATACAATAAGGAGAAAAAGAGAAAAGAAAGACGTTCCCTTGTGATCAGAACTCTTAGGATCTACTCTTTTAATAAGGTTCCTGTACATAGAGCACCAGTGTTACTATAGTCACCATGTTCTCCAGCACATCCACTCACACCCTGCCTCTGGGAACTACAGATCTGATTTATTTTGCTGATTTTTAAAAAACTAGGTTCCATGCATAAGGGACATCCTGCAGTATTTATCTTTCTCTGTCTGACTTGTTTCACTTAGCATAATGCCTCCAAGGTCCAGCCCTGTTGCCACAAATAGTAGGATACCTCATTAAATTTTTTTCTGGCTGAATAAGATTCCATCGTGCAAATGTACCACAAGTTCTTAATCCGTTCGTCCATCCGTGGACTTTTAGGTTGTTTCCATATCTTGGCTAAATAATTCTGCTATGAACATGAGGGTGCAGATGTCTTTTCAAGTTATTATTTTTACTTCCTTTGGATATATTCCCAGAAGTGGAATTGCTGGATCCTGGAGTAGTTCTATTTTTAATTTTTTGAGAAATCTCTACACCATTTTCCATAGTGCCTGCACCAGTTTTCATTCCTACCAAAGGTGCAAAAGGCTCCCCTTTCTCCCCATCCTCACCAACATCTGTTGTTTCCTGTGTTGATTTTAGCCACTCTAAGGGGTGTGAGGTGGTATCTCACTGTGGTTTTAATTTGCATTTTCCTAATGACTAGTGATGTGAGCATCTTTTCATGTACTGGTTGGCCATTCACATATTTTCTTTGTAGAAATGTCTATTTAGGTGTTTTTCCCATTTTTTTAATGGAGTTATTTGCTTTTATACTATTGAGTTGTATGAGTTCTTTATATATTTTGGATATTAATTGCTTATCAGATATATGGTTTGCAAATATTTTTCCCCATTCCATAGGTTGTCTTTTCACTTTCTGACTGGTTTCTTTTACTGTTCAAAAGCCTTTTTGTTTCATATACTCCCACATTTTTTATTTTGTACTTTAGGTGTAATTTCAAAAAAATCATTGCCAAGACCCATGTCAAGGAGCTTTTGTTCTGTTTTCTTCTAGGAGTTTCATAGTTTCAGATCTTACATTTAAGTCTTTAATCCATTTTGAGTTATTTTTTGTGAGTGGTGTAAGATAGGGATCCAGTTTCATTCTTTTACATGTGAATATCCAGTTATCCAGGAACACTTATTAAAGAGACAGTCTTTTCTCCATTGACTGTTCTTGGATCTCGTGAAATATTAGTTGACAATATTTTTTATTTGGGTTTATGTCTGTGCTCTTTAGTATGGTTGATCTATTTGTCCAGTTTTATGCCAGTATCACACTATTTTAATGACTATATAGTATAGCTTGACATCAGAAAGTGTGATGCCTCTAGATTTGTCCTTCCTTTTCAGTATTTCTGTGGCTATTTGGGGTCTTTTGCAATGCCATATAAATTTTAAGGGTTTTTTTTTTTTTATTTCTATAAAAAAACGCCATTGAAATCCTAATAGAGATTGTGTTGAATCTTTGTATGGCTTTTGGTAGTATGGACATTTTAACAATATTAATTCTTCCAATTCATGAACATCAGATTATCTTCCCATTTATTTGTGTCTTCTTCAATTTCTTTTATCAATGTCTTATAGTTTTCAGAGTAGAAATCTATCACGCCCTTGGTTAAATTTATTCCTAAGTATCTTATGGTTTTTTGATACTATTGTAAATGGTATCAATTCCTTTATTTTTCAGGAAATTCATTGTTAGCGTATAGAAATGCTACTAATTTTTGTATGTTAATTTTGTATCTTGCAACTTTATTGAATTTGTTGATTAGTTTTAACAGTTTTCTGGTGGAATCTTTAGGATATATATATATATATATATATATATAATATCATCTACAGACAAAGAAAAATTTACTCCTTTATATTTCTGATGTATTTAATTCTTTTTTTTCTCGCCTGATTGCTCTGGCTAGGACTGCTTGTACCATAGAAGTAGTGAAAGTGGCCACCCCTATCTTGATCCTGATCTCTGAGGAAAAGTTTTCAACCTTTCACCAATGAGTATGATGTTATCTATGGGCTTGTCATATGTGGCCTTGATTATGTTGATATATGTTCCTTCTATGCCTAATTTGTTAAATTTTGCTTTATCATGAATAGATGTTGAATTTTGTCAAATGGCTTTTCTGTCTCGATTGAAATGAATCTTTTCTTTCATTCTATTAATGTAACATATCATATCGATTGATTTGCATCTGTTGAACTATCCTTGCACTCCTGGGATTAGCTACATTTAATCATGCTGAATGAACCTTTTCATGCTGTTGAATTTTGTGTGCTAGTGTTTTATTGAGAACTTTTGATTCTATGTTCACCAGGAATATTGGCCTGTAGTTTTCCTTTCTAGTAATGTCTTTATCTGGCTTTGATAGTTGGATAATGCTGGCCTTGCAAAGTGAGTTTGGAAGTGCTGCCTCCTCTTTGAGTTTTTGGAAGAGTTTGAGAAAGAATGGTGTTCATTATTCTTTAAATGTTTGGTAAAATTCACCAGTGAAGCCATCTGGTCCTGGGTTTTTCTTCATTGCGAGATTTTTTATTACTGATTCAATCTCCTTACTGCTAATTGCTCTATTCAGATTTTCTATTTCTCTCCAGTTCAGTCTTTGTAGGTTATATGTTAGAATTTTCCCATATCTTCTGTGTTTTCCAGTTTGTTGGCATATGGTTGTTCATAGTAGCCTCATGATCCTTTGTATTTCTGTGCTACCGGTTAATGTCTCCTTTTTCATTTATAATTTTGTTGATTTGGGTTTATTCTTCCCCCCACCCTTGGTTAGTCTAGCTAAGGGTTTGTCAATTGTGTTTATCTTTTCAAAGAATTAATTCTTAGTTTGGTCAATCCCTTCTATTTTTTTTTCCATTCTCTATTTCATTTATTCTGTTTAATCTTTATTATTCTCATCCTGCTGGTAACTTTTTCTAGTTTCTTGAGGTGGAAAGTTAGGTTGTTTCTTTGGGGTCTTTCATGCATCTTCATATAGGTGTTAATTACTATAAACTTCCCTCTGAGAACTGCGCTTACTATAGCCCATGAATTCTGGTATGTTGTATTTCCATTTTCATTTATTTCAATAAATATTTAAATTTTCCCTTTAATTCCTTCTTTGATCCATTTGTTGTCCAGGAGAATGTTGTTTAATTTCCATGTGTTCATGAGTTTTCCAGTTTTTCTCTTGTTATTGATTTCTAGATTCATGCCACTGTGGTCAGAGAAGATTCTTGTTATGATTTCAATCTTCCTGACTTTGATAAGACTTATTTTGTGGCCTATAAGTGGTATATCCTAGAGAATGTTCAATGTGCACTGGAGAAGAATGTGTATTCTGCTGTTGTTGTATTGAATGTTCTGTATATGCCTATGAAATCCATTTGGTCTATCATCTTATTGAGTCTCTGGATGATCTACCCATTGTTAAGGGTACAGTTCCGCCTTTTTGGTGAAGTGCTTAGCCTAGTCATATTTAATGTAATTTTTTATAAGGTTAAATGCATGTGAATAATTTGATGTTTTCTATGCCTTATATCTTTTTGTTCCTTCATACCTTCTTCACTGCATTCTTGTGTCAAATATATTTTTAATTGAATCAACTTAATAATATCTTTGTTAATTTCCAAAACCTTTACTTATTTATTTATTGTTTATGCTTTGTTTTCTTAGTGGTTACTGTAGAAATTGTATTATGCAGCTTAATTTATCACAATCTACTTCAAGTTAACACTGATTTATTTCTGATAAAATATAGCAATTTTACTCCAATATAGCTCCATTTTCCCCTCCCTCCTTTATAGTATCATTTTCATATACATTATATCTGCATATATTGTAAACCCAACAATGCAGTGTTCTAGTATTGCCTTATGCAACCTAATGTTTTTTTAAATAAATTTTTGAAAAGAGAAAAAAATCGTCTATACCATCTTTATTATTTACCCCCATTTTTATTATTTCTTGTGTTCTTCATTTTTTCCCAAGGATTGATGTTACTATCCTGTGCCATATACTTGCAGTCTGAATGACTCCTATAGTATTTTTTAAGGGGCAAATCTGCTAGCAGTAAGTGCTCTCAGTTTCTATCTGAGAATGTTTCTATTTTATCTTTAAAAAATAGGATTCTGGTTTGACAGGGTTTTCTGTCAACATTTTTAATATGTCACTTCACTGCTTTCTGACTTTCATTGTTTAGGATCATATGTTAGTTTCTGATCTTATTATTGTTCTCCTGTATGTAATGAGTCTTCCTTGATTTCTTGCTGCATTCAAGATGATTTTATCTTTGCCTTTCACCAGTGTGATTATGATGTATCTAGATGTGGATCTCTTTGTGTTTGTCCTATGGGATTTGTGGAGCTTCTTGGATCTGCAGATTCATGTTTCTCATTAAATTTGGGATGTTTCCCACCATCATTTCTTCAAATATTTTTCCTAATCCTTTCTCAATCTTCTCCTTCTGAAGCTCCAAGTATACATACATAAGTATAATTGATGTTGTTCTGAAGTCTCTGAGGCTCTCTTCACTTTTCTTAAAGCTTTGTCCTTTCAATTTTTTGGATTACATAATTTCTATTTATTCACCTAACTGTTTATTGTGTCTTTCCTCTACCATCTCAACTCTGTTGTTGAGACAATTTAGTAAATTTTCCATTTTAATTATTGTGTATCTTGACTATAGAATTTTCATTTGTTTTTTTATTTTTTCTTTCTTTCTTTTCTTTTTTTCTTTTTTTCTTTTTTATTTTTTTAAAGATTTTATTTATTTATTTTAGAGAGAGCATGCATGAACTAGTGAGGGGCAGAGGGAAAGGGAGAGGGACAAGCAGACTATGTGCTGAGCATGGGGCCCAACATAGGACTCAATATCATGACCCTGAGATCATGACCTGAACTGAAATCAAGAGTTGGAGGCTTCACCAACTGAGGCACCCAGGTACCCCATGTTTCTTTCTTTCTTTTTTAGAGAGAGAGTGCATGTGGAAGCAGGGGTGGACAGAGGGTTGGGGAGGGAGACAATTTTAAGCAGGCTCTACACTCAGAGTAGAGCCCAACATGGGGCTCAATCTCATGACCCTATGATCATGACCTGAGCTGCAATCAAGAGTCAGTCACTTAACTGACTGAAGTACTCAGGCACACCTCATTTGGTTCTTTAAAAAATCATTTGCTTTGGGACGCCTAGGTGGCTCCTGGGTCCTGGGATCAAGCCCCACATTGGGCTCCCTGTGAGGAGCCTGCTTCTCTTTCTGCCTGTGTCTCTGCCTCTTTCTCTGTGTCTTTCATGAATAAATAAATAACATCTTTTTAAAATTTGCTTCTCTGTTGAGAGTGTCCATTTGTTGAGTTTTCATTATCATATTATTCTTTAATTTTTTAAAGATAGTTTTCTTTAACTCATTGAATGAATGTGTTTATAATACCTACTTTGTGGTGTTTGGTCAACATCTGGACTGACTCAAAGCAGTTTCTATTGGTTTCCCCTGTACCTGAGTATGGGTCAAACTTGCTTGTTTCTTACCAGGTCTTTTATAGTTTTCTCAAATAGTAAACATTTTAGAAAGTAGATTTTAGATACTTTGGATTCTGTATGCTTTTTTTTAACCCTGAGTTTCTTTTTTATTTTTTTAATAGTTTGTATGATCTTAAATTCTCTCCTCTACAGTGTGTGGCCACTGACTTTATATTGAGTTTTTGTTTATTCTAGTCATTATTTTTTAACCTGATCCTGTGGGATTACTCTTCTGTCTGCATAGCTTAGTGATCAGCCAATGGTTTGGGCAGAAGTTTTACTCAAATACTTTGTATTTGTACATCTATTACTTTTGCCACTAGATTTGTGTGTGACCTGGGCAGTACATTCAGAGTTCAGCCCCTGTCCAATATTTCTTAGTTTTTAAATTCTTCTCAGCCCTCTTAAGCATCCCTCACACATGGCATAGTTTATAGTCAGCCAGAAATGTGTGGAGTGATCATCTTTCTCCCTTTGTAGACTTCTAATTTCTAGGATCTACTCATTAACTTTCTGCTGATTTGATCTTTGCCCTAAATGGGACTGAAATTTGGAGGTAGAAAAGCTGTGTGTTTCTGCCATTCATGTTTTAAAAACACTCGTTGCAATTACTGACAATGCCACCTTAAATGTTCAGCCTGCCTCCCAAGTCAGCCACCTTCTTCCACATTGTGACAAGGCTACTGGTTTTCAAAGTTCTCCCTTCCCTGGTAAAACTTCTGTATTATGAGCTGAGTGGGCATGGGAGGATGAAACCAGTTCCAGGTGAGAGGTCCAGATATTCTTACAGTTTTTATTGAATTTTAGTAGTTTTCCATAATTAAATATTTCTTGATTTGTTGTTTAAATTTGATTAATCTCCAGAGCCCTAAATAATTGTTTTCTATATGTTCATACTTATTTATGTGGGAGATGATTTGCCAGCCTCTTCACACTGTCATTGCCAGAATTCCCTTAATCAAAATTAGATTTAAAGAAGATTTTTATTACAGCAAAGAAGGAAGGAACAAAAAACACTTATCCAGTTCTATTAAACTTGCTTTCTCAGGGTTCTTTCTTTGGATCACGTATCTGCACAACTTAATTGTTTGCTTTGTGTGTCAAAATTATGGTATCCTAATACCTTTCTAACATTCTAGGAATTCATTCTCCGACTTGGAAAAATCATTTTTCACTTTCCATCAGCACACCTGGGGAGATTGAAACTGCCTTTCACTCAGCTCCTCCCATTACACAGGAAGATAAAATAGGTCAATATTTTTTTCTTTCTTGTAGGTATAGAAAAACCATAAAGTATGTTATCTTAAGAAACTGTATTACCTACTATCTGACATAACAGTTTTATTTTCTTCTTTCATGTTTTTTTTTAATTCAGTTGAGATACAAGAGGGATTAAAAAGTGCTTTATGGAGTATACATCATAATGCTTATTTGGTGTTAATCTGGCAGGACAAAAAGGAACGATGTCAGGGGAGATTTGTATTCTAAAACATGAAGAAATGCTACTGGAGGGAAACCAACCATATATCACACAATTTTACTTATTGTTAAATTAGATCTCAATAAGTATAACTTGTCTGTTCAAAATTAAAAGCAACTAAACTTTTATAGCTTTCTATATTAGACTTTTCATATAAGTAAATTGAAAAATGAGAAAATATGCTTTGTTAGACTATGTATCTTGATTTTGAATATTCAGATATATGGTAAATATAACTCTAGACTCTAGATAGCATACTACAAAGAAAAAAATTTGAAGAAATTAGGAATGGTCACCACAGGATCTTTTTTTCCCTTTCCTGGAATGCCAAAATAAACTAAGAATAGTGGAACTTTTCCAAATTTATAAAACAAATAGATTTCAGCTAAAGCAAAGGGAGATGACAGTGGCTGAGTAGATTCTTGATATTATATAACTGTATTTATGTTTTCCTTGGTTATTCAGGGTTGTTTGAATCTAAAATGCTCATCAACATTTTATTACTCCCTTTAGTGTAAGTTTACTTATAGTATGATAGTATAAATTTTGGTAAGATTTCCTCTTATAACTATTTTTTTATAAAAAATAATAATCCTTTTAATTCTGATCCTTTCTTCTATAAAAACTGTGTTATATTTTCTCATGAGACCAAGGTATGTTCTGTTTGAAGGGAGAGCATAAAAAGATCCAATAAAACTAAGTTCAGTGTCTTGGCTTTTGGTTCTAAATTAGGTCTTAAAATCCTTGGTTTGCAATTCCTAGAACAACCACTTTTGAGAGGGATAAGGTTTTGTTTATTTGTTTTCATCTTCTTCTCTTTAAAAATTTTTTGAAATTTCAAGAGGAAAATATGTATACAGTGGCTATCTGTGAATGATGTAGGAGCCACTAAGTGAAGGGATGAGAAGTTTCTCTATCCCGTGGAGGAGACTTAGAAAGTGAGATGTCCAGGAGAGACCCTGAATGGCACCTGCCCCCTACTTAGCGTTGGAAACCACAACAGGATGATGTATAGGAGAGCTGGAGAAAGAATTGAAAGAAATCACTCTAACCTCTTCTTAACATAAGAGTCAACCCTAAGAGAATTGACCAGTGCCAAGTTCCATGTCCTTATAGTTGCAAACACCAGTCTTTGCACCATGTTATCCCTTCCACCCTGGTGAAAACCATCGTCCAATGAAGGAAAAGCTAGCTACTTGATAAAGCCACTAGTGGACTGTGCAGGCTGCTCTCTGGAATCTTCTCATCAGGAAGGTGAGAAATTCTTCCAAAATTTGCATTTGCATAGCTGAGGGGACCCATACGTGAGATTCTTCCACATAGGAAGACATTTCAGATGGCTTGAGAAACTGAAATCTTGAGATGGTTTCAGGTGTCCATCTATAATCATAAAAGACACTAGCGTTTTAATTCTTTCATTGAGGCAGACACACTGTTATATACTTAAAACTTCAGAATTTAGGGTTCTTGAGTCATATTGCTTTATTGACTGTAGGTAAGAGAACATACAATGTAAGTCATGCAGATATAACAACTCATCAGCTGGATGTTCCCTAGAATTGAACAATATAAAGGATGAAAAACAATACATGAAAAACTAGTTAACATTTTCTAGAAAGAAAAATGCATGGGCTCTATATTTCTTAGTTATAAAACATATCATGGAAATTGTGTTTATAAGTGCCAACTAGTGTGGCTTAATAGCAAGAGCCTGAAGTTTCTCTCTTTTTTAAATAGCTGATAGACGAGGCAAGGGAGATTTATCACTTTTTAATTAAGCTCACGTCAACTCGTGAAGTTTATTTCAGTACAAATCTGTTGACCAAAGTCCTTTTTGAAGAAACTGCCCCTTGTTGAAGCATAAGTATTCATGGGAAATCTCACAGTGAGCGTGGACGGCTCCTTGGGCTGGAGCTGCCACATTTCAACCAGAATGACTGTGCATTCCAATGCTTCCTATGTGCCCAGCATATTTATGGAAATGAACTTAAGATCAATCTTTGTTATTTTAAAATCTAGAGCAGCAGGTCTCACTGGCCAGAGGGGAAAAAAATAAATGCTGAAATAAATCTTTGAGACTCTCAGTCGGACCCCAAACCAGTGTGCGCACCCATGACTCGCTCCAGACTCGGAATTTGGAGGCTTCTAAACACAACCAACAGTGTCACTGTTTATATGAAAATAAGATTAAAAGGCAGACTGTGCTGCTTTTTACCAAGGTTTTCCTTTTAATAACAACCAAGACTTTTATTAAGCTTTGGAGAGGAATCCTGATGTGCCTCTCCTAAATTGAAGGTATTAGAGCAAAAGGAAAACGGCTGCCAAGGAATTGCCCGATTTCAACAGTTTGGAAAGTGACGAAGAATATGTATTAAATTCAGATCACAGTCAAGCTCACCCAGATCTAAATGACTCCCACTTGCTTTTCAGATGCTACTTTCCATTTAAAAGTCATACTCAGGGCAAGCCTGGGTGGCTCAGCAGTTTAGCACTGCCTTCAGTCCAGGGTCTGATCCTGGAGACTCGGGATCGAGTCCCACGTCGGGCTCCCTGCATGGAGCCTGCTTGTCCCTCTGCCTGTGTCTCTGCCTCTCTCTCTCTCTCTTTCTCTCTCTCTCTCATGAATAAATAAATAAAATCCTTAAAAAAAAAAAAAAAAAGGCTGACAACTATTTTAAAGATCCCAAACAACAACATACATAGTCTCAATGAACTTGAGGTGGAGGTCAACAGTAAATGGGTACATGTGGAGCTCTTGAAAGAAGTCTGGGCCAGGGATGAATATTTGTGAGGCCTCAGCATGACACGCCGTGTTTAATAACTGAAGCCACGAAGGCTAACCCAGGGTGCACCAGTGGCACTCAACAATCCCATGGTGCCCAGAGCACTTCTAATTTTGACCTCCACTAGTTGCCTCCACACAAGTTCTGCCTCTCTCTCCCTGTTAAGTGGCCTCCTCTTTGAATGGTCCTGTGTTTCACCTTTGATTCTTTCTCATGGTTTCTCTGTGCTCATAACATTTTCCTCTGTCAAAATCCAATGCATTTCTCAATGCCTCTTCCACTAGGGAGCCCACTTGGAAACTTCCACCTCATAGGCTGAAAGTCTTGTCACCTCTAGAATTTCCATGCTGCCATGTTCCTTTCCCATGGTAGTGGGGCAGGTGTTTTGGAGTTGACACTGGGACATAGAAGGGTGGGGCCTGCAGGGTTGGCAGGAGTGTGATCCTGGGAAGACTCACATGGCTCCAATGTCTCTCCTGTCATGGACTCAATGTTTCCACCCCACCTCCAATTATTTCATTAATACCTAACCCCCAAGGTGATGGTATTAGGAGATGGGGCCTTTGGGAAGTGATTAGGTCATGAGGGTGGAGCCCTCATGGATGGAATTAATGCCCTTAGATGAGACCCCAAAGCACTCCTTCATCCCATCTGCCATGTGAGGACACAGTGAGAAGACAGCTGACTGTGAACCCAAAGGACACTGAATTTGCTGGTGTGTGGATCTTGGAATGCCAGCCTCCAGAACTGTGAGAAGTATGTGTCTTCTGCTGAAGCCCCCAGTCTGTGTCGCTCTGTGATAGCAGCTGGGGTGGACTGATCCTCTCAGTGCCCATTGCTGTCTGAAACCCTTTCTTGTGCCCTCTCTTGGTGAACGTGGCCCCAAGGAGAGACCTGGACATCCTGTCCCACAGCCCCTTATCCAATTAACTGACAGGCTTTATGATGCTGTGCCCACCAACAGTTCTCACTTCTACATGTACATCTTCTAATTTTGTCACCAGAGTTTCTCGGTGTCACCTTTGCCTCTTCTTGTCGGACTGCCCTGGGGCCTCTCTCTCATCTGCGCCCCTAGTCCTGTGTGTACACACCCACTTCTGTGCTGCTGCTGGAGGCTACCATCAGCATACAGAAACCTTTTAGAGATGAGCCCCTGAGTCACGTACACGGCTGGCAGCGTCCTACCACCTGGGACACAAAAAAGCAATGACCTTGTTGCCACATCTGCCTCCACCTCTCAGGGCTCACAAAGGTGTCACTTCTGGGTTGAGTGCTGAGCATTTTTGTTGCACCCAGATGGTAGGCAAGGACAGGGAAGGGGAAATGGGCCTGCATGGGGCAGTGTCACCAGCCAAAGGAGCAGAGAGCTCCAGGGAGCATTAGGTTATGGGGCAGAGAACAGAGTCAGCCTCACCAGAGGGATGAGGTCAATGAGGGTTAAATAACAGCATTTGAGATTGGTGACTAGGAGGTCATTGGTACTCTTCAAAAAGGGATTGAGAGGACACAGTGATGTCAGAAGTCAGGCCTGACTGGGAGGGTGGGGGTGGAAGCAGCAGGTATAAACTCTTCTCAAGAAGTGAGAAGGGAAGGTGGAAAGCAGGTTGTAGCTGGAGGGTGAAACATTCGGGAGGATTCTAAAATGATTTTTATTAATAATTTAAGAAACTAAGAATTGTAAACCGGCAAGCCGATGTCATCTCTCTCATGGTGGTCATGAAGTACCTGGGGAGGCTCTGGGCTCTGAGGTCAACACATCACTGGGGAAGCTTGTTATGACCTTGTATAATCATGATGCACAAACCAGGATTTTACAGAAAAACAGCATAATTAAAAATGTCACTATTATTGCACTATGTTTACTTTATATAGGAGCAGGTGGAGGCTAGGACCTGGGGGCAAATAAGATCTCTTTGTTGTTGTAATATGAAACAGGGTTGTTTTTTTTTTTTAAATTATTATTATGACTTAGGGCATTTCATTAAAATTGATCAGCCAGGTTTAATGCAGGATTGACTGCTGTGAATTTGTAAATTTACCTTAAAGAAAAACCAATTTGTGTCAAAAAAATCTACAAACAAATCACTCAAGTAACTATTAGAACGTGAATTTCTGTACTGCGTGAGTTATGCGGTGGGATAATATTTATACGCCGTGTGTCTATGACTAGAGATATGTCAGTAGCACTGGGGACAGAGAGGCTGGCTCAGTCAACTATGATCTTTGGTCCTTTTCACTGAAAATGACATCCACGTCCATATGCTGGCCAGCGTCTGTTCAGTGAGTCTCTCTTACAGGGATAACTGATACTGAGTGGCGTGTAATTTGAAGATGAACAGCATTCATTTACCTGCTAATTCTGGAAGTCCACTGCAGAGGGTACATCAGACCTAAACCCAAACACTGTCGTTATCCTACAACAGCAGCTCTGCTTTCCCTGATCACAGTATGATCAAGGAAATAAGCGCCTGCGAATATTGCTAACATTGTAGGTGCAGAAAATGTAAATAAATGTAGAGAGCCGATCCACCCCTTATTATTTGCATTTGGCTTTTATCTTAAAGCCTACCTAATTTTCATTTCTATTTTTCAATCTGGATTCTTTTCTCATTCTTGGAACCTACAATTATTTAGGGGTTCATAATATGAAGGGAGAACCTGATTTTAAAAAAAGGGACATGTGTCTTGTACAAAACTATTAGAATGGGCTTTGTTTTGTAAAGTATATTTCCTAACGTATGAATTTATCACAAATGTTTGTATTTTCCAACACATGCATCTGAGACCTAAGTCATATATAAGTGGTTTGTTGAAATCTATTACAAACTTCATGTTTTGTATAGCAATGACATAGATATTCAGTTGATAATTATTTCTCTACTATTCTAAGTAATTTTGTCCTATTTGAGATTTGAATTTCTAAAAATTCTTAACATGTTCCTTTTTGGTATTTATCAAGAAAACTGTACTCCATGGGGATTTCTGATTATCTAAAATAAATTGTGAGGATGAATCTCTTTCCATGAATGTAAATGAAAACCTTAGAGCATAAATAGAACCTGTGTAAAGACTTGGAGAAATGCTAATATATAAGCCCCATGAGGGTGGAGACTATTCCTTCTTTACCAAATGTTCCCAGCAGTGCTCAAGTGTTTATTAAGACACTCAAAAAATAGTGTCTCTTTTTGCATGAAATGCCTCAGCATCATTTTCTACACATTGATTTTATTACTATTAAACTAGCCTGAATTTGATTTTTAAGTTATATACAAATATATATTTTATCTCATGTATATTATGTATAATATATTAATTATATTTAAACTAATATACCTATTGTATATCATACGATACAATATACAATTTAATATATTAACATATATAATTAAATGAGATATTAAACTAAATTAAATATTAGCATTGTACATATATAATTAATACATAATGTATATTATTACATTATTATGTGTTACATTATTATTTTGTATTATTAATTTATGTATAAGCTGCTGCAAATATATATAATGCAGTTGTAAAGGTACGCTTTTGAGTTTTATGCCCAGTTTTATCTAAAACTATCTGGCTCAAAAAGGGATTGATGGGACAGTTTGGGAATTTAGTAATTCTAAGACGTAGAGTCTCTTTAACTTAACGTACATGTGGAGGTAGCCAAGTACCGAGTCCCTGGCATAGTCATCTTCTATCTGAGTATTAGAAAGAAATGTTATTGTCACTCTGCCATTCCTGGGTCAGCGGCAGCAGACCTCGCTGGCTGCCCAGTGCACACTCACTCCTGTCCTGCCTGACTTCCCCTCCAGTGGGCCTGCCAAATCTCCTCCATGAGTTTCAGGGGAAGCAAAGCACCTTCTATTCCAGCCATAGAGGTAAATCTTGATCAATCTGTGCCAAGCATGGAACTCAGAGCACCTTTGTCTGGTTTAGAAATAGTCATGTCCTCTATGTCCAGCTAGAGAAACCTGTAATGGGAGTTTAGAGACGGTTTCACTGCTCCTGAGTTAATAAAAGATGAAACAATTGCTTTGTTTTCCTGGACGTGATCTCATGTGGGGGTGGCTTGGAATAGCTCTGGCGATCACAGGTGAGCCGGGGACAAAGCCAGCGCGCTGACGTGGGGAGCTAGGGGAGGAAATGAACCTGACGCATCGTTACTTCACCCAGGGGCTGAATCACGGGCCCTGGAGCCTCTGAAGCTTCTTGTCGTAGGGGAAAGAGATCACTTTTTTGTCTGAGCCAGTTTGCATCAGGGTTTTCCTTCTCGAGGCTGAAGTATGTAAACTGACACAATATCTGCCAATATGGATCACCAGCAAGAACGTCAACAGTGGCACCAGGTCGGGGCTGGGACTTCTTAGCTTACCAGGATGGAAACATGTTGATTACATTCCCTGATGATGTCGCTCTCAGAGGAAAACTGCTGCCATGAATGATAGACTTAAAATGCAGTAAAAGCTTAGGTTAGGGGTAAAAAATTATAATATGGAAAACTATAATAAACCATTCAAGGCAGCAGCTGCTTGGAAGTAGCTTAAAGCTACAAATGAGCATGAATTAATGCTGGTTAAAACTTAGGATATGAGTATGATTCTAGTTGCTTTAAATGCAAGTAAGGCAAGATCAAAGAAGCAAGAGGTCCAAGGCCCCACAACCAATAAGGGACAGATCAGAAATTCACACCTAGGGAGTTGGTTCCAGAGTGTGTTTCTAACCATTAAAGAAAGAGGGCAGCCCGAGTGGCTCAGTGGCCTTCAGCCCAGGGCATGATCCTGGAGACCCAGAATCGAGTCCCATGTCAGTATCTCTGCATGGAGCCTGCTTCCTCCTCTGTCTGTCTCTCTCTCTCTCTCTCTCTCTCTCTCCCCTCTCTGTGTCTTTCATGAGTAAATAAATAAACTCTTGAAAGAAAGAAAGAAAAAGAAAGAAAGAAAGAAGAAAGAAAGAAAGAAAGAAAGAAAGAAAGAAAGAAAGAAAGAAAGAAAGAAAGAAAGAAAAAAGAAAGAAGAGCCACACACACTGTAAGTCAAGGATTAATGGGTCGACCTATACTACTGGCCACAGAGCATCAGCACTTGGTCCATGGGCCATGTTCCCATAAGGTCATTTGCATAAGAGTCGGGCATCCCTTTATGCAAAGCATCGAAACACATCCAAAAAAATATGATTACATTAATTTGAAGAGATTAAACATTAAGGGTCACTTATTATAAGAAATTGGGAAAGCACAAGGGATTACATTTATTTAGACTAGAAGAGATACACTATGAGTTTTCTAAAATTTGAAGTTTTGTTGCCAGAAAAATAGTGATCAAATATTCTCCATGATAAGATAAGAGCCATTTTTTGAGCTTTTACAATAAGCTGGGCACATATTCTTTATGTAATCGTTTATTTCCCCCCAGGAGTCAGATGGTGGCTTTATCCTTGCTCATTTTTTTTCATCTCTGTTTCATTTTTGATCACAGTATTATATATCTCATTTTTGTACTAGTTATGACAACTATTTCAATTTTAATATGCATACATATGTATTTTTTAAACAAAAGTGTGCTTTTTCAAAGGGCGAATTTTTATCAGAATATTACAGAATTTACTGTGCCATATTTAAAAGAAATTTATGGGTTATTATTATAGGAAAATAGTTTTTATTTATTATGAAACTATTATCTGTTCATCATCAAAAAACCAGAAGAGAAAAAAATCAAAATAAGGAAAATTTGTAAAGCTCATTTAAGTAAAAAAATAATCACTGTTGACACCATATATTATTCAGAAACATAAGTATGTGTATACTGAAGTACTACAAAAATGAACCAGTTCCGTGTATGGTGTTTTGTAACCTGCTTTTTTACTTAACCAAATTGTAAAAAATCTTTTCTATTTCATCAAAGTTAGTTGCAATATATGTTGTACCTCCCTCAAGCAAGATTTCCATCATTTCTTTTATTCAGCCTTCTAATATTAGACTTGCTTGTCCCTTATTTTCAGTCTTACTAAAATTTAAATTTACTGAATATTAAAATTGAGTCTGGTGACTGAATTTTTGGTCCATTCTTAATGAATTCCCGAATTTGGTTGTGCAAATGGATGCCCAATGGATCATAAGGGTAAGCCAAGCATTTACCAGGGTCTGAAGACAGGACTGTGGTGTGGGGCATGCTAAGTTTGAGATGCCCATGAGGTTGTCAGTGGGGACATTGAGTAGGCAGGTGGATGTAAGAATGATCATTTATAAGATCAGGTGAAGACTGAGAACTGACCATGTGGATGTGACAGGCAAATTTGAAAAGACAGATTTCAGAAGAGGTCGGAGGTAAAATTGGGTTCAGAGAGACACTGGAGATGGCCACAGGAAGCATCTCTTCCAAAGACCTTGATAATAAAGGGGCAGTTTGGAGGGCTTGTGAGTCAAGAGACTTGTGGGTCTATTTCTAAAAAGATATCTAAAGGAGATATAACAGCATCTTTGCATGCCAATAGAGGCAATCCACCAGAAAGGGAAAAAGTAACCATGTGAGAGAGGAAGGAGACAGTGACTGGAACCCACCAAAGTGGGAAGGAATGCAGGGGGTGAGTGGAGAGGTCAGCCTTGTTTGGCAGATCTCTGCTTATCATGGCTGCAGCTGTGTATGGACTCTAAATGAGGCTGGACGCACGGCCACCAGCTGAGGAGGGGGCATGGGGATAGAAGGTGTCAAAGCATCGAGGAGAAGCAGAGACAGGCAACAAACAAGGGGACAGGACGCAATGTGTGGACAAAGGGAATGCAGCATGACCCTCCAGCTGTATGGAAGGCCCAGTGGGGTGAGTGATCATAAGTTTAATGTGTAACCAATAGTAAGGCTCTGTGTTTTCCCCAGTCACTGTCATCTGCATGGGGTCACAGCAGTGAGGCAGAGGGCTGCATTAAAGTAGGTTGGGTTTTCCAAGAAAGAATAATACAACAACAATGGGACAAAAGGTTCTCAAGTACGTGACCACACATTGCAGTGATAGCTCCTGGCACCATGATGGACAGACAGGAGGTTAGGAGTGTGTGGAAGAGGTGAGTGATGTGAATACAGACACGTGTGTCCCGTCACGGTCAGGCCCCAGCACCTAACAGGAGTCGGGAGGCCATGGACTGAATCGCAGGGACACTGGGGGACGTCAGTGCAGGCTTTCCTTCCTCTGTGTCTGCTGAGGTGCCTGTGTTTGCTGTTCCACTCACCTTTCCCCTTGTGCCATGAGCCTACAACTGGATCGATGAGCATCTTCTGGCCTGTATGTTGCTTTCTTGACCTTGCCTTCCTGCCAATCCTGGGCATTCCCCTGCTGCTGACTCCAGATGCAGTAACAGAAGAGAGTCCTGGTGCCCTGTACCCTGGCAGGCCCTTTGCCCACTCAGTCCCCAACGGTCACCCCCTCACAGCAGAAGTTACCCTGCCATGGCCAGGTGCCGATGTGGGCTTGCAGGACAGAGGGTCATGTAACATCTCCGCTTATGTCTTCCCTTTGCCCCTCCAGTCAGCTTTGTTATACTCTGAAGACCCCAAATCCCTCTTTTGTGAAGGCAGATAGATGACTCCTTCTCTAGTTTTCAGAACGACTGTTGGTCATTTTGGTGGCATTCTGAGAGTGGATTAGACACCTGTGCTTATCTTGCCAGAAACTTCATTGTTAAAGTTCTTGGGGAAAAAAAATAGTCCATACTCACTGCCTATCCTCAATCCAACATAAATCCTTTTTTTCCCCTGTGATTTTACAAATTGTTCTCTAGAATGACCCATGTCTACCATGTTAGCTTTGTTCAGGCCAGGATCCAGAATGTTTAAGCCGTATCCAGTTACCAATCATATTTCTTGAAGACTAAACTCAGTGTAGTACATACCTACACCTTCGTTCAGGACTCATGCCCAAATTCTCCATTCATTGCAAGGCGCTGGGATATGGAACTGACCACTTACTTCACTTTGAGGTTCTTTTTCATCATCTGAATTTGAGATGTTGGCTGTAGTAGATATTTCTTTATTTTATTTATATTTTTATTTCATTTTTAGAAACAGTGCGTTGGGAGGGAGAGGTAGAAGAAGAGACAAGGAGAGAGAATCTCAAGCAGACTCCACATGCAGCATTGAGCCTGGCATGGGGCTCCATCTCATGACCCTGAAATCATGACCTGAGCCAAAATCAAGAGTTGGAGGCTGAACTGAGTCAACCAGGCACTCCTAGGTTGTAGTAGATCTTGATGTACCAAAATAATTGATTTCACAAATATGGCATAAAGGTCTGTCTTAATAGCACTACATGAGAGAAAGCACCTGAGAAGTTTGAATTTCTCTATTAGTTGTCTAATGAGGACAGCAAGCCAAACAAGTGGACCTCAATTGACCTCAACACGTAATAACTTCAAGAGAATGGACTTTTATTCCTCTCACACACAATTCTGCAGCAGGAAATTCACATTGGCTGGGCAAGTCTGCCCCCCAAGGTCATTCAGAGACTCAGATTTCCTTCTGTTTTCTGCTCTGTCATCTCTTACACCACCAGCCTGCTCTGGCTGGCTGAAGCTCAGTCACGACTTCTGGATTCCCACCAGCCAGGGAAGGGAAGGAAGGAGAGAGTTCTAAAGTCTTAGTTGATGGCATGACCTCCTTGGGTTCCCAATCCATTTGGGAGGATGTAGGCATGCTGCTGCTACACCTAACTACAAAGGAAGTTGGGGAATGTTGTCTCACTCAGCAATTATGTATTAGAAATCTATTATATTTCCATCGAGAAGGGAAGAATGGATTTTAGAGGACAGCTATCCATCCTCTCCTCATTGACTATCTTCCGCAGTAGTATGTTTCTAGAAGTGGGATGAAGACAACCAACTTCATTTTAGACAGGATAAATAGAATAAAATTTCTCAGGTCCTAAAAAATAATGGCCTCACAGTCCTCTGCAAAGGCTGACCTCTTCAACATCATATTATTCTAAATTTTGGTGTTTTTTTTTTCATTGAGATGTGCAGAGATTGTTCATTGTAGCACAAGCAGAATTGTTGACTATTTAAAAATGATATCGTACCAAACACAGTGGAAAGGACATTTAGCTCCAAGGAAAATCAGGCTAAGGGAAGCCTGCCTTGTTACTGTCATATGTAAAAATCTCTCACATAGAAGAGTAAGCAAGGTAGGAAAGGAGGTGACAATCGGGAAGTTGACCTGATGCTTCCAAAATCTCTTCTGGAATGACATTTCTATGAAAAATAATATTTCTTTCAACATATCCCAAACCAACGTTGTTTGAGCTTCAACTAGGGGCCACAGCCTTGTACGCTTGGGCATATAATGGTCGGACAGGACTCTACCCTCAGATTTGTTTCCTGTCCCATCACAAACCACATATTTTCAACTGCATTTTCTAAGTGCTTTCATAATTGAATTCCCTTAATCAGAGGGCATTTCAAATTTTGTTTCTTTCTACTGGCTTATTATTGGACTGTTGGCATTTAGCTGTCTAGTGAGTGAATCATCACAGGATAGTCTAAAATAGAAACTATATCGCTCTCTTTTCTTTTTTTCTTTTGCAGAAGTCTGTCTGTATCTTAGAATTTTTTTTTGAAAAATGGGCAGGAAATCATGCTTTTAATGCCCAACTAGAGAATGCAATCTAGAATCAGGTGGTGAAGATAGCTGTCCAAAAAGGTTGGACAATTTACTTAATCTTCTTTCATCTTGATCTATAGGGCTTGAGGAATTGAAAAATGCCTGAAAAATGCACATAGTGTAGAAAGTATGACTTTTCTGTGAAATGGACTTTTCAAATCCACCCTTCTTTCTTTGCATTCTACCAATGCTTATGTTTGCAAGATCATCCCTACTATTCATAACACCAAGACAAAAGAAGGGAAAAGAGTAAAACTCCTGAATCATGTACACTGATTTCAGTTACAATCAGTTTTGAGATAAGGAAAAACAACAGTAAGAGAAACTTCATATGAGAAATTCAAAGCTTCTGCTTCATCAGTCAAAACACGGGAATCATGAATTCTTTTTGCTTTTTTTTTTTTTTTACACACTTCCAGGAAGAAATGGGCATAGTGGGTAAATAAGTAAAACACTTCAAAACTGTATTTTCTTAATAAAGAGTCTATTACAGATACAATTTTTGGAACTACTGTTTGTATTTCCTTATATTAAAATGCACTATTAATTAAAATCCAGAGTAATTTTTCAAGACACTTCACAAATATAGAAGCAGGTTTGTAGAACAAGGACATGGGGTTTATTCATTTAACAAATTAATAGAAATCTCCATACTTAAAAATGCCAATCCATCAGTCTTAGGATAGATGTAGCTTTCCCGTCTGCCCAAGGAAACAGGAACCTCGCCCAGCTCATCACTAAACTCACTTTTAGTATAACCTCCTGAGGGCAGAGGCATCTGTCTGCCTTATTCACCACTGGGTGCTTGAGGTCAGCCACAGCTATTGGCACATAATAAACTCTCAATAAATATTTGCTGAGTGAACACATGAATTACACATTTAGAAAAGACGTCGAGCCTCATTAGAAGAGACAACACCAGGATGGATGTTCCTGGAAGGACTGTGTGGGCTCAGGACCACCTGCAGAAGCACAGGACTGCTGCCTGGTAGGAGCAGGGCAAACTTTCCTTCCGAGCAGATGCGGCCGTTGGCAATATTGGGAGGTGACTTTTATATGTGTCCTCTGCCTTTTCTTAAATTAAGGTGTAATTTCCACACAATGAAAGGTACACCTCTTGTGTGTTTAGTTTGCTGAATTTTGACAATTACATGCACTCCTGTAACTACCAAACAAAACTAAGTATAGAGTATCTCCATCATATCACCTAATCCCTTTGGGTTCCTTTCCAGGAACCCCCATGCCCACCCCGCAGTCCCCATGCAGCCACTCTCCTGACTGTTACCTAAACCCAGGTGCTTGTCTTCTTCACATGTAGCAAAGCAAACAGGAGGTGTGCTTTGTGCTGCTTTCTTTTGCTCAGAATACTATTTTTGAGCTCCAGCCACATGGTTGCGTGTATCAATAGTTCATTCCTTTTTATTACTGAATGAAATTCCATTCTATGAACATACCATGGTTTATTTATCTATTCTCTTCTTGATAGACATTTTGTTGCTTCTAATTTGGGGCTATTTTGAATAAAACTACCAAGGATATCCTTGTACAAGCCACTTTTAGGATTCCCAGACCTAATTACAACACCAGGGATGGAAGGGTCTCCCCCTCGATAATAACAAGAAATTCTTGGACACTAGCTGGGTGTCTGAGAATTCAACTCAATTCTGACACTATCTCTCGAGACACAGCATCAAATCCCACGGGTGAAGGGCTCAGCCCTATCAAACCTTCCTTCTGCTCCCCACTTCACACACCAATCACAAACCCCAGGCTGTTACCTATGCTTCTTACTGACCTCCTTATGTTTGATTTATTTGCTACAGCAGCTCACAGAACTCAGGGAAACACTTATGTTTACCAGTTTGTTAAAAGGATATGATCAGGGATATGAATCCACAGCCAGATGAAGAGATAAAAAGAGCAAAGTCCTGAACAAATGAGCTCTGCCCTTACAAGCTTGGGCCCCCCCTTGATGGCCTATGGAAGCAAGTATGAAAGCTCTCTGGAAAAAAAAAAAAAAAAGGACCAAATGGCTATCCTCTGGGGGGTTCTGTGGAGGCTGCATTGCAAAGTCATGACTGGTTGTCATTGCCATTGCCCATTGGCCGATTCATTCTCTCAGCCCCTCTCCCCTCCCTAGGCAGGGAGTGGCTGAAGGTTCAAACCCTCAAATCACATTATTGGTCCTCCTGGCCACCAGGCCACCTTTGGATGTGTCCAAAAGTCACTTTCATTAATCACAAGACACTCATTTCACCTTAATGGCTCTGAAGGGTTTTTAAGGAATGTGAATGAAGACCAGATATGTGAGAAATACTTTGGTGATCTGAATGGCCACATAAATATTCCTTATAAATCATTATACTACAAAGTTTTATTGTAGCATGTATTTTCATTTCTTTGAGGTAAATATTTAGAAATGTGGTCACTAAGAGGGCCCAGATCTGTGTCTTTATCCTTATAGGAAGTGGGGAAGCAAGATGATCACCCTCTTCAACACTCCTTCCAGAAGTGTGCCATGCAGTGCTCCACATCCTGCCCACATCTGGTATTACCCATCTTTTTTACTATAACCACTCATGTGGGTGTGATATGGTATTTCCTTGTGGAATTCACTTTTATTTCTCTGATGATTAATAATACAATATTTAATGCATTAGCTATTCATGTATCTTCTATTGTTAAGTGTCTGTTCATGTCTAATTTTTATTCGTTTGTTTTTTTATTATTGATTTGTAGGAGTTCTTTGTATATTCTGGATGCAAGTATTTTGTCAGTTATAAGCACCACGATATTTTTTCCCTTACAGGTAGCAGACATGCAGCCAAATAATGGGCTTTGAGGGATGATATTCTCATTTTTATAATATTAGACAACGCTTTCCAAATCTTAGTAACCATAGCAAAGCTTTCACCATACCAAAATGCAAAAAGAAATAACGCCAGTTGTAATGAGTTTTCATGAGGCTAAATTTAATTACTTGAAAGGACCGGTTCTGGGCTTATGTCTTTCCTATTGTTGTTGTTGAAATGACCTTTCTGTAATGAAATATTGGTTGTGGTAGATGGTAGGTTTGTTTGGTTTAATTTTAATATTACTATTGTATATTCTTGCTTTGCATACGTTACTAAATATGTTTTGCAAATGTCACTGTTTCCCAGGTCAGGGAAGTGCAGCTCTCACCTAAATAGTGACATACAGTGGACATTTCAGATCAAATTAGGGGCAATAGTAGCGCTATTGAGCCCACTGGAGGAGGCATCTGGAGCCATGCAGAGATTCTCTTCCCCACTTAAATTTGCATGGTTGTTATAGGATCTCCTAGCTGTGTTCTACTAAAGAAATTAGGACACAGAGTTATAATCCATTTGGCATTTTACCCTTTGCTAACATATATGTCCTGCCTGAAACCAAAGTTTTGCAAAGTCAGAAAAACATCTATTGTTTCCATCCATTTTCCCAGCACGTGATTTTGATATAGAAGGAAATCTGATTGGTCTAACAGTTTACTCACCATGTAAAAGAGAACTTATTTTGCAGTACCATGCTAATTTCTAGAAGGCTATAATGAGACTTTTGTTATTAAGAAATAATCAATTCATTTAATAAAGTCTAAAAATCATATAAAATAGGGCACTTGCCAAAAATAGAAGCAGACATTTGTTTAACTTTCCAGATTTTATAATTTTAGTACATAAGAAGGCTTTACATTATTATGGCAAATCTGTCAATAAAAACTACCTAATTTGCTGTATTGATTGATTGAGAAAAATTTGGTTAAATTAGATGTTTAACACTAAGTATGTACAAATTTAGTAAAATCACTTCCCATGAACTGAAATAAAGATCCCTGAACATATCTTACTCCTTTTTGTGAGGTAAGTTCCCAATTTTCTTAGTCATTTAATGTCATTCAGATCCCATTGTTAGAGTCTAATTTGATAGTTCTGTGGTCACAGGTTCCTATCTGACCAAGATGAGAAATGAAAGTGTCAGCAGGGAGCTGGGTTTTAGTGATTTCCTTTCTCTCTTATCTCCATCTTCTCTAATTCCACATGGGTTTCTTTTGCATTGACAAAAGAAACTAGAATTTGGAAATGTCATAAGCCACAATTGACTATTTTACAATTAAAGAATAATCTGAGTCAAATTATGAGAATGTCTTTCATGTTGATGATGATAGTGGTGGTGGTAATGATGGTAGTTACCCATCTGGAGCATGTATTGTGAGCCAGGCATTGTAGTAAGTACTTTACACACATTAATTCATTTAACAACTAAAACAACACTATGAAGTTTTAAGAATAGAAGGTAATAATTCCTGTGGAATTGGCTGAATAACCTGAGAAGCCTCATCTGCCAGAACAACCTTCTCACTCTTGTTGAGAAGTCAGCTTACTCTTGTTGTGAAACAAGAGTTGGAGAAACTTTGAAAAAATGTAGGTGCTTGAGCCCCACTCCTGGAGGTTCCAAAAAATTCACCTGGGATAGGGCCAGAGCATCGATATTCATCTTGAAAAGCATCTAGTTGATCTCTCTGAGCTGCCAAATTTGAGAACTACTGCTCTAAAGTTGGTCTTTCACTTCATAATTATGTGTCTCAGGGAAATCACTTGACCTCTCTGAGCATCATCTGGAAAATAGAAACAAGAACCGCCTTTCTGAGCTCACAAGTCAGGTGTGTTTTGAGAAAGCAATAAATTATTGTTTGCTAATATCCTTTAAAAAAATTGAATGGTAATTATATTAAGTATTGTCATTAACCGTGAACAACACCAGGGTGAAATGAGCAAGAGATGTAACAATTTATTAACCTTGCTAGTTTGAAACTATGTCATAATAAACCCAACCCTGTACAATGCATGGAAAAATGATCTGTGCAGTTACTTTCATTTTACATGATGGAACTCACCGGAAGTACTGCAGAAGATAGGACACTGTATTTTGACACATCTGCTAAGAATGGAACTCTTCATTAGTTTCTTGGATCTCAGAGATTCACTGTGCAAAACTTTTTCTTTGTCCCACCCTCAGCAATCTATCTAGTTCTGGGAAGGGACCCAGAAGACATAAATTTAAATACAGAAGAATATATACATAGGATAATGGAACAACTGCCAACCAATATTTTTCCAGAGCAGAGCTCCAGCTACATGCCTGATTATATGGTACAAAATTATTATGATAAGGTAGATAATCAGAGTGGGAAAAAGTAACATAAAAGTATGATCATTTTTTTACTTGCATGAGTCACATTAAATTTCAGTGACATTTGATCAAAGGATATGTATATGGAGAATCCGTTATGAGCTTGATTGTTTTGAATAATGAATGTATGAAAACAGGGTCTTATGGAAATCATACTGGCTACACACAAGTCCTTTAGACTCCAAAATTTAGAATAGTCTTTGGAATGCTTGGTAGAGCAATCTGGCTTTTCAGGAGCTTCAAGGGATACCAAGCAACAAACAAACTCAGCATCACTGAGACAGCCAGGAGGAAGAATTTTGAATTGATGGTAAAGTATGTGCCTTTGGGATTTTTTCAAAATACCACAGACCCCATGGATATTAGAGATTTTTATATACTAGAAGTGTGTGTTTATTGCTGTATTATATACAAAAATAAATGCACTAAGTAAACACACATAAATAGATTTTTATTACATATTAGTATTATCATATTTTGTTGTTTACAGAAATTTAAAATCTATTTTTAAAATCCACAGTTTCATCAATGTGTATGACTATTTTGATTTGGTGTGTAATACAATATCAGAACTTGCACATCAAAAAGGAAAAAGAAGGAGTGCCTGGGTGGCTCAGTGGGTTTAGTGTCATGATCTCAGAGTCCTGGGATCACACCCCTCAGTGGGGAATCTGCTTGTCCTTCTCCCTCTCCTGCTCTCTCTGCCTCTCTTAAGTAAATAATAAATAAAATCTTTTTTTTTAAAAGAAAAGGGAAAAAGATAAGTTCTTACTTTGATAACCCTAGAAAGAAGGGACGCCTGCTTTCTGAGAGCTATTCCCAAGGATGGGTTACTTCCTGTCTTCTAAATTCAGACACAAATACATGCACGGTGCAGAATACAAGTAAAACATTTTCTTTTCATTTAAATGTGTTTATAAATTGCATGAAATGATTCAAGCTTGTAACATTCCTTTGGCAAACATTGGCAGATACAGACTTTTGTCATATAAATCAGTTGCAGTCTGAGCCAGACTTTCTCTCTCTCTCTCTCACATATTTGACAGGAGTGTACACAAGAGCTAAACAATGCCAAGACTAATATTGTTTTAAATAGATATATGCTACATTTTAAAAGGAAAGGAAATAAATGTCAAATTGGGGCTGTTGGATCACGAATAAGTTAGACTGCACTCAGGAAACAGAACGCAATGCTGTTTTTCCAATTCATTTACACGCCCTGATTGATAACTATTGACTTCCTAATTAGCCTTTCAGATAGATCCTGCTAAAGCCAAGGGCTTCCATTCCCCCCCACCCCCAGGCCTGGTTCTCAGTGTCTCCTGCTCCCTCCCATAAGGGCTGTCCTCGTGGCCCACCACTCTCTCCTTTCCTGCTCCTCTCACATGACTCCCCTGTGCGCTCCCCCCATGTGCTCCGTGGCTGCTGATTCTCCTTCCACCTCTGCTCTTGGTGGGCATGCACTCTCTCTGGGCCACCTCACTGATTTCCACAATTCTGGCCACCACCAGCATTTCCCTCCCAGGGCTGCCACAACAACAGAAGTGTATCATCTCATCCTTCTGAAGAGAAGTCCCGACCCAAGGTGTCCCCAGGGCCTCTGAAACCCCTGGGGGAGGACCCCTCCGCTCTTGCACCTTCCAGCTGCTGGTGTTGCCCGCAGGGCTTGGTGGTCCTTGGCTGCCCCACTCCCATCGCTGCCTTGTCATCCTTTGGACTTTTCTGTGTGTGTGTGTGTGTGTGTGTGTGTGTGTGTGTGTGTGTGTATCTGATGTCCTGTAAGGGAACTGGATCACTCATACTGGGTGCCCTTGATGCTTTGGAGATGATGGGAGAAGGCAAAGAGTAGTGAAGGCTGGGCATGAAAAGCTGGAGGCCTCCTCCGCAACTTACAGAGGGGCTCTCGAGTCCTGCAGTCAGAGGGCGGGCAGCTGAGGGCTGAGGCCAGGACTCATCACAAGGGTAAGGGGTCCCCAAGAAGGTAGAACTCCTGACCTAGGCAAGTCCACTGACCGAGGTTAGGGTCCTGGGTGGGAAGGACTGGAACCCTGAAGTCAGATCAGAAAACCTGCACTGATGCACTTGGAAGTCCTGTATCCCCAGAGCCCTCCCAGTCCTCGGAGTACAGAACTACCGACTGTCACCAGTTAGAGGCCAGGGCTCTCCCATTAACTAGAGACACGGGGGCCTGACAGATCTGACCCACAGAGTTGGTCCCTCTACCCTCCTGGAGAACAGCACTAACTGGGGATGAGTCACATCTAAGCTTGATCCAGAAACAGCCGGCTTGGTAACAGAGGACAGGGACCAGATGGCATAGGAGGATGGGACCTAGAAAATGTGAGCCCCTGGGGAATGGGTGGCTTTTCAGGCTGCAAGTTCAAGACTTAGGAAGGTGGGCAACATGTCATGTAACAACAGTTTGTCAATGTGAGGACCCTCTCTCATACACAGGATTTAAACCTTGGCAAGACCTGGGAGATGATGCTATCATGCTACTAATGCTTTTCAGAAGACTGGAGAAAGCCATGGCCCACACCAAGGGAAGTAGACATTCTTGGACCAGGAACCATTGGTGAACAAAGGGATTTTGAAAAGGCTCCAAGAAGTTGGCACACGGTAGTTAATATGCAAGGTGACAGGGGGATCCCTGGGTGGCTCAGCGGTTTGGTGCCTGCCTTTGGCCCAGGGCGCGATCCTGGAGTCCGGGGATCAAGTCCCACATCAGGCTCCCGGCATGGAGCCTGCTTCTCCCTCTGCCTGTGTCTCTGCCTCTCTCTCTCTCTCTGTCTATCATAAATAAATAAATCTTTAAAAAAATATGCAAGGTGACATCAGTCCCTTTTGAGGAGTGTGTGAGTGTGTGGTGTGTTTGAGAGAGACTGTGTGTATGAGTGTGTGCTATGCATGAGAGTATGTGAGTGAATGCATGTGTGGTGTGTGTGAGAATGTGTGCGTGAGTGTGCAGAATGTGTGTGCTGCATGTGAAAGAGTGTGAGAGAGTATATGTGAATGTGTGGTGTATCTGGTGCATGTGAGAGTGTGCGAGGGTGTGTGTGCAGGAAGTGGGTGGTATATGTGTGACAATGTATGAAAGAATGTATATGAATGTGTGTGGTATGTGTGAGAGCATGCGACAGAGTGTATGTGCATGTGTGGTGTGTGGTGCATGTGCAAGAGTGTATTTGAGTGTGTGCATATGTGGGGTGTGTACATAAGTGTATATGGTGTGTGTGAGAGCATGTGTGAATGTGTATGAATCTGTGGGGGTGTGTGTGTGCATGACTGTGTGTGGTGTGTGCACAGCGTGTGTGAGAGCACATGTGAGTATGTGTGATGAGTGTGTGTACGTGGACAGGGAGTGTAATTTAGTTCTAAATCTCCACAACCTTGTACTCTTACGGATTGTAATCTGTCTGTTCTGTGTGTTCACTTTCCTGGCTGGAGGTCAGGACCCATGGTTACACAGTGTACCTTCCTTCTCTCTCATAAGAAGGGGCTTCCTGATGGGGGTACATGAGACCCGACCCAAAACTCCTAAAACTGGGATAAAGGGCGACTTAATACCTCTTCTGAAACTCATCTCAGCATATTTAAAAAAAAAAACAGACTATTTTTAGAGCAGTTTTAAGTTCACAGGCAACTTGAGCGGATGGCGTTGAAGATTTCGCATTGCCCCCCACACGCACATTCTTCCCTTCCAACAGCATCCCCCACAGGACGGTACACTCATTACAATTGAGGAATCTGCTCTGATACCTCCTTATCCCCCAAAGGTCCATACTTGACATCTGGGGTCACTCTTGGTGCTGCATCTTCTGTGGGCTTTGAATGACACACCATGACGTGTGTCCACCTCGACCACATCATACAGAGTCACTCCACCCCCCCTAGAATCCCCTGTGCCCCACTGATCCATCCTCCCTTTGCTCCAGACCCTGGCGACTACTTACCTTTTATTGCCTCCGTGACTCTGCCTTTTCCAGATTGTTGTAGAGTTGGAATCACACGCATGGAGCCGTTTCAGACTGGTTTCTTTCACTAAGTAACATCTGCACACCTTTGTAATCTCCTCTGTTACTACCCTCTGCTTTGCAATTTAAACTCAGCAGTTTCAAATACGGACAGTTTTTCACATACAACACCGTAAGCTTCTGTGTCTTGGCTCATCGTGCGTCCTTAGCTTGAAAAGTCCTTCTATTCTTAGATTGGCTAAGAACTCTTCCACTTGATTCACCTTTGAGACAGCATCACTTCCTAAGAGCCACCTTGGGCCACCCTCCCTTTCTTGGAATTATAATTTCTCTCTTCAACCTCCTCATAATGCTCTATGCACATTTTTTCATTGTATTTAGCACAGTTGATTATAACTACATGTTCATATTTTGTTTATACTCTATGCGATCTCATATCCTATGTGCAGCGACGGTGTGAGCCACTGTCACATTCCAGCACAGTCCCGGGCACACAGTAGGAAAACAAGCCAAGTTTCTACAATGTACTCAAAAGCCATGAACATCAGCAGTGAAGGAATAACAAAGAACAATACCCAGTCATCTGAATATAATAGGAAGAACTGACCCCAAATAACTTGTGGCTTGATGGGGTTTTCTTGACTCAGTTCTCACTCCCCCAGCCAGAATGGGATGTGAGGACTCATTAAGAAGCAAGGATGCGGGTAGTCTTTGTTCTTGGTTGGCTTGAAGGAACAGCAAAACATGGCAGACTGAAGTGGAACGTATCTCTTTTGGGGCTGAGAAGAGGTAGCAGGGCAATTACCACTGGAAGGAGAGAGGAAGATGTGGTGATTGGCAGACGTTCGGGGAAACATCTGGTTAGATGCTTAAAAAAGGGAGAGGTTATCAGTCTTCTCACTGGGTCAGTGTGGACTATTGGCCCAATGGTCTGCTAAAGTAATCAACTGAAGCCCCAAATTAATGGAGAAATTTCCCCATATCACTAGGTAGTCTTTATAAACATAACTTTAATGACTGCTTAACGTTTTTTTTTTTAAGATATTATTTATTTATTCATGAGAGACAGAGAGAGAGAGAGAGGCAGAGGAAGAAGCAGGCTCCAGGCAGGGAGCCTGATGTGGGACTCGATCCCAGATGTCCAAGATCATGCCCTGGGCTGAAGGCGGGCACTAAACCTCTAAGCCACCCAGGATTCCCTGCTTAACGTTTTATATCTGACTTGGTCATTAGTTATTTAGCCCTATTATTTCCTATTAAATATTTATTTCTGGTTTGGTAGCTGTATTAAGATAACACTACAAAGAGCTCATTTGTATGAGCATATACATGTCTTTGCTTCTGCATTTCCATAAACTCAATTAGCAGAAGAATTACTGGGCCAAAAAGTAAAAACAGTCTTTTTTAACCTCTTTTAAGTTTCTGAGTGTGTAAAACAGTTGTGTGATTCATAAAACAGAAAATATATAAAAGGGTACATTCAAAGAATGTTCACTGCATCCCCATGCCCTCCCCATCTCCATCTACCTTGTAGGCAATCATTCTATTTAATTTGTGATTTGTCTTTCTTGTGCTTATTTTTATAATAATGTGAAATACATACCTATATATTACATATGTAATAATATAAAATATATAATAATATAAATTGTATATTTTTATTTCTTCCTCTTTCTTACAAAAAAGATAGCATGATATATATGATATTCTATATCTTGATTTTCACTTATTTTTTCATAAAGACCTTCTTCATTTTTAAAGGCTGCAGGCTATTCTATTATGTAGTTGAATCATAATTTATTAAACTTTTATTTCCCTATTGACGCTCATCTGGCTTGAGTCAGTCTTTTGCCTTTATGAATAAAGATGCAATAAATAATATTGTTCTTATGCTTCTTTATATTTGCTGGGAAACCATCTGAGTAGGTGCCTAAGAAGAAGACTATGGGGTCCAAAGATAAGTGCACTTGTAAGTTCATTAGATATCTCAAACTCTCTTCGTGCAGTCTATACATTCTTTTCATATGGGAGTTCCTGGTTCTCTATAGTTTTGCCAACACAATGTCTTGTTAAAACAATATGAACACTTTCAATCCACATAACCAGATTTATTTCTCCAAATCTGCCAATTTGTATCTTAATGGCCTAGTGGGTGAGAACTGCTACTGCATAAGAAAAACTGACATTCTGGATATCTTCTGAGGAGAGACAAAGAAAATGAAGATCCTTGTTGTACAAAGAAGATGAATTTCTATTGGTATTTGGGGGTGGGGCAATTTTTCATCATTTGAGGCTAGTCATCTTGGCAGGAAGTTTAGTAATCTTGGATCCTTCCCAATAAATACTAATCATTAAGACCATCAAGAACCTCTGCACATTTCCTAACACTCCCTAGAACTCTAGTTGGAAGGCACTAGAAGAAAAGAGATTTCAAGGTTAGGGAAAACACTAACATTAAAGAACACATGGTTGCTATCTGAAATATTTATTTTTTTTATTTTTTATTTTATTTTATTTTATTTTTTTGCTATCTGAAATATTTAAAACCGGTCAGGTGCCAAACGCAAGAGGAGATATGCAGGTCCTGGGGATAAATAAGTTTTAGCTCAACATAATAATTTTCCAAAATGAAGCCTTGGAATGATCTTTTTGAAAGAACGATGCTCTCCATCTTGGGAAGTATAAATGGCAGCTTCATCATCATCCCTCTGGAGAGTGGGGAAAGGAAAGGAATCACCACATGAAACGGCAGGTTGAACTGGCTGGTTCTATTGGCAGCATGCTTTTTTATAAAATAATTCCTTTCTTCTTCAGAGACACTCTCTGGAACTTTCAGTACTGAGAGGTCCTCTACCCTCTTTGGCATGTGTGACACTTGATGTCTTGACTATACTTGAGCCTCTTTTGTGAAAACAAGCTCACTCCCAATATTTCTCTATTAGGAAAAAGGAAAATTTGCTATTGGTCTAAATATTGAACTTTCTAAGAATGAATTTGAATTTTCAAACCAAGAAAAAATCATATTGGGATATTTCTAGTGTCTAAAGCAACAAATCAAACAGTGTTTTTTGCTATCTTCTGTGTAAAAATCATGTAGACAGGCTTTCTGAGAACACAGCTAACTTATGGTGGAACTTTCTAGTCAAAGTAAAGTTGGTCTCATCTCTCCTAGACCCAGGATTCCATGTACGCCACTGAACTCAACCTGGCAAGATCTACAGCAAATAGAATTGTCCCCCTAAAACTTGAAATGCAAGCCTCAATCTGAGTGCCTGCCCAAATGGATTAAGCCCTATATTTAAATGGACTCAGGCGTTCTCCTGTGGTTGGGTGCTTTCTTCCTTTGCTAATCAAAGTAAAACATGGGGCAATTAAAAAGAAACTAAAATATTGCAAGCATTTAGTCCCTTGTCTGTGAGGGGAGCTTTTTAATTTTATTGTATTACTTTTTATTTCAAACATAACATAAACCCAAAATTAATGACAATAATTACATAAATTATTTGAAAATACAATTCCAATAGTTTCAGTGGTGTATATTTAATGAATCATATTGTCCACATATTCTTTTCTAGCCAGTACATGGTGGGGAGGGAAGGTAATGAAACCACCGGAATAGAATGAGAATCTGCTCAGGTGGCCAGCCAGTCCACCATCTACCCCTGAGTGCTGGTAGGTTTCCTGTCTGCACTAACACAGCACATTGGGCCACAGGGACATCCTAGTGTCACAATAGGGAAGGGCCAGTCTACCAAAACACCTGGCCACGAGAAAGTCAGACTTCAATAAAAACAAAAAGATTCATCTGAGGATGAGAAATGATGCAGAGAAATGGGAAAAACAAGGCACCTCCATCCTCATTCCACTGTTGTGAGACTCTGGAAAATCATTTTTCCTCTTTAGGCTCATAATGATTCTTTTTTCTAAAGTGAAGAGACCTCTCTCAGATCTGTGCCTCTGTAATTTACTCCATACTTTTGTGATTTACTTGACTGCAGTAGGTTTCTTCTCCTACTCTGGGATTGCAGATGCAGCTTGAAAGGTCCACAGGACTAGGAATGGACCCCAGGGTGCTAAAGACTGGTTTTGTCCCTGATAACCTAAGGGTGACATCAGACACAGCTCCAGACCTCATCAGAGATGGTTCAGACCAGAAAAGTCTTCGGGAGCATTTTCCATGACACCAGATGATCTCGGAGGCCCTCATTCTTGGCTCTTCCAAGATAGTAGATCCAGCCTAGGCATTAGACTTTACCAACCCTAGCCCAACAGGGTGTTAAGTGGTTGTGAGTCCCTCTAGAGCAGATAGGAACTATCCCCGAGGGTCCCAGTACATGCAAAGGATGCCAGAGAGACTCAGAGTTATTGACAAAGCAGAATAAAGAAGTATTTATGGCTGAAGAAGAATGTCTGCAGAATGAGAGGTGGAGTTGATGTGAGTCAAGGGGAACCAGTAGAAAACCACTCTTCAAAGTTTTATTATTTCAGGATAATGGGAATGCCACACCTGTTGTTACCCACAAGAACTCTGTGTAGACTCAGAATGACAGAAAGAGAGGGACTTGGCCTTATGCTCGCTGCCATTTGTATTGAAACAGCATTAACTGGGGTTAATTTCACAAAGCAGGTTTCTTTTCACCAAGGTCTTGAAACATCAAGGGTAAGGAGGATGAAGGGGTCATAAGTTGGGCAAAATATTTCCTTCACACCTAATAATTTTCCTGAGAATCATAGAACTTAGGATCCCAAAGGGGACCCAGAAGTGATTCATCCAAACTTTTCATTTTGTAGTTGAAAAAAATAGAGCCACATTGAAGTTTGACACTTGTATAGGGAAAAAACCCAAGAACAGAACTCAATCCTTTGTCTCAACAGGCCTTGGTTTCAAGTGCAAAGTCTTATTTCGGGGACAGAGCTTGTATATTTTGTAAGGAATCCTGGTGTGGGGATATGGCCCACCTTGTTTCATTATGATCACCTCTAGAAATAGACTCTTTTCTCTATTTTTAAGGCTATCTTTAAACTCTTGAAAGAAACTGAGATTCGCAGGGAGAAAGAGAAGTGAATCAGTGTTTATATTGAAAAAGATCTCTAGATTTCTATGAATTCAAAGTGAGTAGCAATTGTTTACACTGACTACATAACCACTCTCCCTTAAATAAATGACTTTTAGCTCCATTTAGAAACATAGAAGTTACATATTAGACCCCTCTAGACCAAGAGAGTGTAACAGTTTGAGTAGATTGCTTTAAACATATATATCCATGAACTTAAATATACTTGAATCCAAGCAGCAGAAAATGGAATTACTTTACTGATGTTAATTTTCTTTAAAAAAAAAAATTGTCTAAAAAAATAATAATAAAAATAAAAAATAAATAAAAAATAAAAAAAAAATTGTCTAAAAGAATGTCTATTGCCAGAGAAAAGGGAATGATTAAATTAAAAAAGAGGTGAGGGGCCCGCGAGGAGCCGGGCTGAGGCCGGGGCGAGTGTCCCCAGGACAGGAGAGCCCCGTCCCGGAGACGCAGGAGCTGCACCGACCTTCCCGGGCGGAAAGGGGCTCGCAAGGAGTTGGAGCAGGACCCAGGAGGGCGGGGATGCCCTCGGGCTCCCCGGGACAGTAACAGCAACTGCGCCCCGGGAGATGCGCCGAGCTCCCTAAGGGCTGCAGCGCGCACGGCGGGACCCGGAGCAGCTCGGGGGGCTCGGGTGGTGGCTCCGCGGAGGGGGCTGCGGGGCGGGAGCGCGAATCCAACAGCGCAGGCTCCGGAGCACAGGGCGCCGGGACACAGCCCAGGATCCGGCCTCCCCCGGGACAGGCAGAGGCCGGGAGGGCCCAGGACAGCGAGGACGCTCCTGCCCCAGCTGAGCAGATCAGCGGCCCCGCCCGGAGCCTCCAGGCCCTGCAGACGGAGAGCTCCGGAGCTACTGCGGGGGCTGAATCCAGGTTTCCAGAGCTGCCCCGCCACTGGGGCTGTTGCTCCTGGGGCCTCACGGGGTAAACAACCCCCACTGAGCCCTGCACCAGGCAGGGGCACAGCAGCTCCCCCAACTGCTAACACCTGAAAATCAGCACAGCAGGCCCCTCCCCCAGAAGACCAGCTGGACGGACAAGTTCCAGGGGAAGTCAAGGGACTTAAAGTGTACAGAATCAGAAGATACTCCCCCGTGGTTCTTTTTTTTTTTCTTTTTTCTTTTTTTTTTTGTTTTGTTTTTTTTTGTTTTGCTTTTTGATTTGTTTCCTTCCCCCACCCCCCTTTTTTCTCCTTTCTTTCTTTTTCTTTCTCTTTTTCTTCTTTTTTTTTTCGTTTTTTTTTTTCTTCCTTTTTTTTCTCTTTCTCTTTTCTTTACTTCTTTCTCTCCTCTCTTTTTCTCCTTTTCCCAATACAACTTTTTTTTTGGCCACTCTGCACTGAGCAAAATGACTAGAAGGAAAACCTCACCTCAAAAGGAAGAATCAGAAACAGTCCTCTCTCCCACAGAGTTACAAAATCTGGATTACAATTCAATGTCAGAAAGCCAATTCAGAAGCACTATTATACAACTACTGGTGGCTCTAGAAAAAAGCATAAAGGACTCAAGAGGCTTCATGATTGCAGAATTTAGATCCAATCAGGCAGAAATTAAAAATCAATTGAATGAGATGCAATCCAAACTAGAAGTCCTAACGACGAGGGTTAACGAGGTGGAAGAACGAGTGAGTGACATAGAAGACAAGTTGATAGCAAAGAGGGAAACTGAGGAAAAAAGAGACAAACAATTAAAAGACCATGAAGATAGATTAAGGGAAATAAACGACAGCCTGAGGAAGAAAAACCTACGTTTAATTGGGGTTCCCGAGGGTGCCGAAAGGGACAGAGGGCCAGAATATGTATTTGAACAAATTCTAGATGAAAACTTTCCTAATCTGGGAAGGGAAACAGGCATTCAGATTCAGGAAATAGAGAGATCCCCCCCTAAAATCAATAAAAACCGTTCAACACCTCGACATTTAATAGTGAAGCTTGCAAATTCCAAAGATAAAGAGAAGATCCTTAAAGCAGCAAGAGACAAGAAATCCCTGACTTTTATGGGGAGGAGTATTAGGGTAACAGCAGACCTCTCCACAGAGACCTGGCAGGCCAGAAAGGGCTGGCAGGATATATTCAGGGTCCTAAATGAGAAGAACATGCAACCAAGAATACTTTATCCAGCAAGGCTCTCATTCAAAATGGAAGGAGAGATAAAGAGCTTCCAAGACAGGCAGCAACTAAAAGAATATGTGACCTCCAAACCAGCTCTGCAAGAAATTTTAAGGGGGACTCTTAAAATTCCCCCTTTAAGAAGAAGTTCAGTGGAACATTCCACAAAAACAAGGACTGAATAGTTATCATGATGACACTAAATTCATATCTCTCAATAGTAACTCTGAATGTGAACGGGCTTAATGACCCCATCAAAAGGCGCAGGGTTTCAGACTGGATAAAAAAGCAGGACCCATCTATTTGCTGTCTACAAGAGACTCATTTTAGACAGAAGAACACCTACAGCCTGAAAATAAAAGGTTGGAGAACCATTTACCATTCGAATGGTCCTCAAAAGAAAGCAGGGGTAGCCATCCTTATATCAGATAAACTAAAATTTACCCCAAAGACTGTAGTGAGAGATGAAGAGGGACACTATATCATACTTAAAGGATCTATTCAACAAGAGGACTTAACAATCCTCAATATATATGCCCCGAATGTGGGAGCTGCCAAATATATAAATCAATTATTAACCAAAGTGAAGAAATACTTAGATAATAATACACTTATACTTGGTGACTTCAATCTAGCTCTTTCTATACTCGATAGGTCTTCTAAGCACAACATCTCCAAAGAAACGAGAGCTTTAAATGATACACTGGACCAGATGGATTTCACAGATATCTACAGAACTTTACATCCAAACTCAACTGAATACACATTCTTCTCAAGTGCACATGGAACTTTCTCCAGAATAGACCACATATTGGGTCACAAATCGGGTCTGAACCGATACCAAAAGATTGGGATCGTCCCCTGCATATCTCAGACCATAATGCCTTGAAATTAGAACTAAATCACAAGAAGTTTTGGAAGGACCTCAAACACGTGGAGGTTAAGGACCATCCTGCTAAAAGATGAAAGAGTCAACCAGGAAATTAAGGAAGAATTAAACAGATTCATGGAAACTAATGAGAATGAAGATACAACCATCCAAAATCTTTGGGATGCAGCAAAAGCAGTCTTAAGGGGGAAATACATCGCAATACAAGCATCCATTCAAAAACTGGAAAGAACTCAAATACAAAAGCTAACCTTACACATAAAGGAGCTAGAGAAAAAACAGCAAATAGATCCTACACCCAAGAGAAGAAGGGAGTTAGTAAAGATTCGAGCAGAACTCAATGAAATCGAGACCAGAAGAACTGTGGAACAGATCAACAGAATCAGGAATTGGTTCTTTGAAAGAATTAATAAGATAGATAAACTATTAGCCAGCCTTATTAAAAAGAAGAGAGAGAAGACTCAAATTAATAAAATCATGAATGAGAAAGGAGAGATCACTACCAACACCAAGGAAATACAAACGATTTTAAAAACATATTATGAACAGCTATACGCCAATAATTTAGGCAATCTAGGAGAAATGGACGCATTCCTGGGAAGCCACAAACTACCAAAACTGGAACAGGAAGAAATAGAAAGCCTGAACAGGCCAATAACCAGGGAGGAAATTGAAGCAGTCATCAAAAACCTCCCAAGACACAAGAGTCCAGGGCCAGATGGCTTCCCAGGGGAATTTTATCAAACGTTTAAAGAAGAAACCATACCTATTCTCCTAAAGCTGTTTGGAAAGATAGAAAGAGATGGAGTACTTCCAAATTTGTTCTATGAGGCCAGCATCACCTTAATTCCAAAACCAGACAAAGACCCCACCAAAAAGGAGAATTACAGACCAATATCCCTGATGAACATGGATGCAAACATTCTCAACAAGATACTGGCCAATAGGATCCAACAGTACATTAAGAAAATTATTCACCATGACCAAGTAGGATTTATCCCTGGGACACAGGCTGGTTCAACACCCGTAAAACAATCAATGTGATTCATCATATCAGCAAGAGAAAAACCAAGAACCATATGATCCTCTCATTAGATGCAGAGAAAGCATTTGACAAAATACAGCATCCATTTCTGATCAAAACTCTTCAGAGTGTAGGGATAGAGGGAACATTCCTCGAAATCTTAAAAGCCATCTATGAAAAGCCCACAGCAAATACATTCTCAATGGGGAAGCACTGGGAGCCTTTCCCCTAAGATCAGGAACAAGACAGGGATGTCCACTCTCACCACTGCTGTTCAACATAGTACTGGAAGTCCTAGCCTCAGCAATCAGACAACAAAAAGACATTAAAGGCATTCAAATTGGCAAAGAAGAAGTCAAACTCTCCCTCTTCGCCGATGACATGATACTCTACATAGAAAACCCAAAAGCCTCCACCCCAAGATTGCTAGAACTCATACAGCAATTTGGCAGTGTGGCAGGATACAAAATCAATGCCCAGAAGTCAGTGGCATTTCTATACACTAACAATGAGACTGAAGAAAGAGAAATTAAGGAGTCAATCCCATTTACAATTGCACCCAAAAGCATAAGATACCTAGGAATAAACCTAACCAAAGAGGTAAAGGATCTATACCCTCAAAACTATAGAACACTTCTGAAAGAAATTGAGGAAGACACAAAGAGATGGAAAAATATTCCATGCTCATGGATTGGCAGAATTAATATTGTGAAAATGTCAATGTTACCCAGGGCAATATACACGTTTAATGCAATCCCTATCAAAATACCATGGACTTTCTTCAGAGAGTTAGAACAAATTATTTTAAGATTTGTGTGGAATCAGAAAAGACCCCGAATAGCCAGGGGAATTTTAAAAAAGAAAACCATATCTGGGGGCATCACAATGCCAGATTTCAGGTTGTACTACAAAGCTGTGGTCATCAAGACAGTGTGGTACTGGCACAAAAACAGACACATAGATCAATGGAACAGAATAGAGAACCCAGAAGTGGACCCTGAACTTTATGGTCAACTAATCTTCGACAAAGCAGGAAAGACTATCCACTGGAAAAGGGACAGTCTCTTCAATAAATGGTGCTGGGAAAATTGGACATCCACATGCAGAAGAATGAAACTAGACCACTCTCTTTCACCATACACAAAGATAAACTCAAAATGGATGAAAGATCTAAATGTGAGACAAGATTCCATCAAAATCCTAGAGAAGAACACAGGCAACACCCTTTTTGAACTCGGCCATAGTAACTTCTTGCAAGATACATCCATGAAGGCAAAAGAAACAAAAGCAAAAATGAACTATTGGGACTTCATCAAGATAAGAAGCTTTTGCACAGCAAAGGATACAGTCAACAAAACTCAAAGACAACCTACAGAATGGGAGAAGGTATTTGCAAATGACATATCAGATAAAGGGCTAGTTTCCAAGATCTATAAAGAACTTATTAAACTCAACACCAAAGAAACAAACAATCCAATCATGAAATGGGCAAAAGACATGAACAGAAATCTCACAGAGGAAGACATAGACATGGCCAACATGCATATGAGAAAATGCTCTGCATCACTTGCCATCAGGAAAATACAAATCAAAACCACAATGAGATACCACCTCACACCAGCGAGAATGGGGCAAATTAACAAGGCAGGAAACAACAAATGTTGGAGAGGATGCGGAGAAAAGGGAACCCTCATACACTGTTGGTGGGAATGTGAACTGGTGCAGCCACTCTGGAAAACTGTGTGGAGGTTCCTCAAAGAGTTAAAAATAGACCTGCCCTACGACCAAGCAATTGCACTGTTGGGGATTTACCCCAAAGATACAAATGCAATGAAACGCCGGGACACCTGCACCCCGATGTTTCTAGCAGCAATGTCCACAATAGCCAAACTGTGGAAGGAGCCTCGGTGTCCAACGAAAGATGAATGGATAAAGAAGATGTGGTTTATGTATACCATGGAATATTACTCAGCTATTAGAAATGACAAATACCCACCATTTGCTTCAGTGTGGATGGAACTGGAGGGTATTATGCTGAGTGAAGTAAGTGAGTCGGAGAAGGGCAAACATTATATGTTCTCATTCATTTGGGGAATATAAATAATAGTGAAAGGGAATATAAGGGAAGGGAGAAGAAATGTGTGGGAAATATCAGAAAGGGAGACAGAATGTAAAGACTGCTAACTCTGGGAAACGGACTAGGGGTGGTAGAAGGGGAGAAGGGCGGGGGTGGGAGTGAATGGGTGACGGGCACTGGGGGTTATTCTGTATGTTAGTAAATTGAACACCAATAAAAAATAAATTAAAAAAATAATAATAATTTTTAAAAAAGTAAAAAAAAAATTAAAAAAGGAACAGTTTTGATCATTCTAACATCGGGTAGGTATCCACACATTCATTCAGTTGTCATATAGCCAACCAGGGAAGTTTTATCGCATAAAACCTACAGTGCACTCTGTGATCCCTAATATCATTTTTGGTAAGAATTTTTTTTTAAAGCTGACCTTCCATGTCAAGAGTTACCTGTGTCCTTGATAACAAAGACCATCCTGAGGCTGGTCAGCTTCTTCTAACTCTTGAACTTTAGTTTCCAAGCATGCAAGTCAATAGTTAGGGTGAGGCTTTCAGTACCAAATCTGAATAATAACTTAAAAATATGTGAATATGTGTTCCACTCATTACCAAGGGTTGATTTAGGAATCAATGTATACATTTTCATTGACAGACTCACATACCACCAATCTCCTATGTTTACAAATCATTTGCCTAGTTCCAAGAAATGACTTAGAAATATTGCAATTTGGGGACACCAGGGTGGCTCAATCAGTTAAGCACCTGACTTGATTTTGGCTCAGGTCATGACCTCAGGGTTGTGGGATAGAACCTTTCATTGGGCTCCATGCTCAGCATGGAGATTCTCTCTCCCTCTGCTTCCCCAACTCACTCTCCCTTTCTGTTAAAAAAAAAAAAATTACAATTCAACATTCCTTTGACTTTCTCTGTGCTGTGCCTTAACAATAGCCCATTTCTCCTTCCTGAGCTGATACAGTCATATTTCCTTACTTATGGCAGTCTTTCGACAAGATCTGCAGTACATTGGCATGAGTCCTCCTTTGTGTCTCAGGCCACTGTAAAGCTTTAGTCAATAGGTGTTTAATACAAATATTGATGATGGTTTATGGGGTGCTGATTCATAAAGGACTAGAGCTAACAGTATCGAGCCCTTTTCATGATTTGCATTCCCAGTCACTTAGTAAATAATAGCATTTATCTAAAAAGAAAGTCTGAAATTTAAATGCAGAAGCAATGAGTTCTTAGAAGGTAGTCGATCAAGCATTAAAACAAACACAACTATAAAGTAGATTTACGTCATCTTAAAGATACTAGTCTAAGTAGAAGAAAGAAGGAAAAAGGTCTACTGAGCAGACATAGAAAGTTTGTGCCTGTTGGAAAGCCATGTGTTGATTGACAGGATCTTCAGTCCTGTGTCACTTTTCAGAGAAAGTTCCAGAATTATATTGGCTTTCTGAGGGTTGCATAGTAAATTAGAGAAACAAATCATATAACAGTGTCCTTTAAATTAAATTTGTAGCTACCAAGGGATTTTTGATAAACATCTTTAAATGTAAACAAAATCAGAGGAGAGGGAGAGGGGCTCTAAGGTCTACTGTCCATTCTACCTAAATTTCAGGACCTGAGGTTTAGTTTCTTTTCTCCCACCTCTCCACCTCCCGCCCCAGTTAACAAAATGAAACATTCAGTCCTAAAGGATATATATATATTCACTTAAAATAGGAGGCCCTATGTTACTGATGCTTGCATTCATTCCTTTACAAATAAGATGATGGTGGAGATTTTTTTTTAAGGTAAAACCATTGTCTTTATTTCAACTCCTAGAAGGAAAAGATTAGAGCAAGAATAACAAATTCCACAACACTATACAAAGTACACATTCCTAGCATTTCCTGGCGTACAGTCTAAGAAATAACAAATCATACCCTGAGAGAGCATCATTCATGAATAAGAGACCAACCTTTAGTTTCCAGATAGTTGTGATTAGATGGGCATATGGGCAAAGGGAAAAAGGAAGAGAGATCATGTTATTGATGTACACAAATGACTCATAATGAAGCCGAAGGGAAGTGCAGAGAACATTCTGGAAAGTATTGTTCTTGTCCAGAAGTGAAGTGCAGGGAATATTCTGGAAAGTATTGCCATGTTTGTCAAATTACTGGTTTTGTTTTAGGACATATATGGATATCTGTGCGTATTTTAAGGACTTTAATTCACCTGATGCCAATACGCTCTGACAGCTATGTCCTAAGGTGGATTGTTTTCTGTGTATTTGCATAGGAAGTGAAACCACCCCCTCTTGATAGGCATTCAGCATTTTGTTTTGATGCTAATTTGCTGCTTGACCTTTTGCTTCATAAACTAAGAGTACTTAGTGCTCACAAACATTTAGGAGTAAAATGTTTTAGAAGTAGATCATAACCTATCCTAAGATTGTCTTTCTAGGCTAATAAAAACAATTTCCTTGCCATCTAGCATGGAAGTCCATAGACATTTCAGTTACCTAAAAGTCTGAGAGGTAAAAGGTTGTCCATTAAATAGGAAGAGAGAAGCATTCAGATGTGAAGTGCAGTTTGTCTTAGATAACAGTAATATCAAATGGAGTTTTGCACGACTACATTTTTGAGAAGCAGTACACGATCTCATTAGGATTTTTTTTAAAGATTTATTTATTTATTCATTCAGAGAGAGCGAGAGAGAGGCAGAGACACAGGCAGAGAGAGAAGCAGGCCCCATGCAGGAAGCCCGATGTGGGACTCAATCCCGGGTCTCCAGGATCACACCCCAGGCTGCAGGCGGCACTAAACCACTGCGCCACCGGGGCTGCCAGGATTTTTTTTCTGCCATAAAAAATGCTTCATAATCGCCTTTTTTTTTAGATCACATTAATCTGGACATATATCTGAAAGGAAAAGTTATTTGCACGGAAAGCAGTGATGGTTATGATCCAGGAGGAAGCCCCAAGTTAAATTCCCAAATATTAAAACACAGGACACAACAGGATGAGAAAATGAATTGGGTGTTCACCAGCATCACGTTAACTGGGGATTTAGTGAGAATTTCAGTGTTCAGTTTTTCTCATCCCAATCAACACAGGTGATTGTACCAAGCACATCAGGTAAAAATGAAAAATTCACTTACCCTCAGTCTACATAACTGCAAAGCCAGTTTACTGAACCCTAAAATTGGGGTTTGGCCACGTGATCTATGCAGTCCCCTACACTGTGACAAATCTGGGGCTGTAACAGGTGAGAGGAAGAAAACTCTGCGATCAACATGGAACCGGGCCTGGAGAGAACTGTTCAGAATGGAAAAAGCAGATCTGTCCCCCAGGCGGAGCCTGGCGACCCTGGATGCCACGTCTGACAGACCCAGTCACTCAGCCAAAAATCCAAATGCACTCTGAAAGCCAGAGAAACTTGCTGAAGTCACACATCCAGTAAGGAGGAAGTCTGGAATTGGGATTCAAATCCAAACGGTCTCATTCTGTGGTCTTCATCAGTCTCAACCCACCTCTTGAGGTCGTAGTTGAGATATACCCCCAAGATAGTGCCCACCTTTCAGGCAGGGGTGATTATCTGCGAGGTGAGAGATCCTTACCCGGTGTCTGTCCATCTTTACGGTATTTAGGGTCCTTCAAACCCTGCCCATTATTCTAATACTCGAGAGAAAATGGCCTTTTGCCAACAGCCTCTAAGTGGGTCCCTCAATTGTCATCTTTACATTGACGCTGGAAACAGGATGCCATCAACTCTGGGGCAGCAGAGGCTGTGGCAGGGCCCAGGCCTCGGGGCCCCAGGAGTATCACCAGCACCCCCTGCTCCTCCTTCTTTCCAGATGTCTGAGAATGAGCCGTGAGCACAACTCTGTGGCTGAGACAAATTCTTTCTCTTTCTGAAATAGAACAGCAGAGAATATTAAAGAATACAGTAGAACAGAATAGAAAATAGAGTATTTATCATATTATGTCATATATATGGTAAGTAAAATTCGACTGTGTTTCTTTTCACACATAAGTATATGCTCATCCATGACATTACATGTATTTCTAATCGTGGGTGGAGTTAGAGAACCAGTCTGAGAGAAATTCAAAGAAAGGTTTCTTTGATGAGGGGTAAAAGACAATAATGGGCATGTAAAAGACCAAAAGACTGACACTGATACAAAGTTCACATCTGTACTCAGGAAAACATCTAGAATGGGCAGCGTTCAAGTCAGGGGCTCTGAAGAACCAAGAGCCACATCAAGTTGAAATAAAGAATGATTTTCTCTGTAGACCCACAGCTTAAATAAACAAAGTTTGTAGGAGTAAAATATTTGTAAAAACAAAACAACAATAACAAAAAAACAAAACAACAACAACTAAGTTTGGTCTTTGTTTTTATTTTTTAAATTTTATTCATTTATTCATGAGAGACACACAGAGGCAGAGACACAGGCAAAGGGAGAAGCAGGGTCCTCATAGGGAGCCTGATGCGGAACTCGATACCAGGACCCAGGGAGAATGCCCTGAGCCAAAAGCAGATGCTCAACCGCTGAGCCACCCAGGCATCCCTAAGTTTGGTCTTTGAAACGTAGTTTGCTTTTAATGCCCATTGTCCCTGGCTATGGAATTGCTGGAGAATGGCAGGAAGCTCCCATGTGATTCTCGGCTCAAGAACACCTTCTGTATGAACAGGAGGCGTGATTCCAGCGCAAGGCCCCCTCCCTGCTCTCCAGCACCCACACTTGGAATAGACCTAATGTCTGTGGGGCGGGTGCACCTGTGACCACCACCAAAGGTGAAGATGTGGGGCTCCTCAGGGAACATCCCACCTGCTTGATGGGAGCATCACGGCCATGAGAAAAACACACCACACAACAGGGGCGTGAGGTCAGCCAGTGAGACGAAAGCAGCCCCTGGTTTGCTTTCCAGGCATCCGGTGGCAGGCTCCATGGCTGCGTGGCACTGTCGTCTCCCTCGTCGAGTCACCCTGTGGCTCCGCTAGCTCACACCCTCGCATCCTGCAGGGCCTGGACGAGCCATGCACCTGCTGGAAACAAGGCGGGAGAGAAAAGAGAGACAGGAGCTTGTCTTGTGGCTGTCATGGAGGTAAAACCCTGGCAGCAGAGTGGGACTTGAGGTAATCACTGTGACACGATGAATGTTGACAAGACAGACAGTTGATGTGTTCATCTGCATACAGATGTGCGCACCCCTGGCTTGAAGTTGTGCTCGGCGGGCCCAGCGGGAAGGCCTGGGACCCTCCTGCAGAGGATGCGCGGCCCCCTCTGCAAGGCTGCCAACCATGTCCACATGTGGAAAGTGGCATTTTCTGTCTGGAAGAAGAATTTTTAAACAAGAGAGGATGTGAACACAAACAAAGGACAAGATTACCTGCAGGTGCACGTCTCCTTTTAGGGAGCTGGGCAGTCCTGCGAGCCCAGCTACAAGTGACCTTGGATGCAGGAGCCTGGGATGCCAGCAGGAAATACCAGGCCCTCACGGGAGAACTACATCTTACCATGTAACAAGTGATTTGCTTCTCAAGTTCTAGCAACGAGCAGGTCTTTGTTAGAATAGAAGGTAGTAGGTCCCTCTCAGCCTCCAGTAGCCTTCCTTCCGAAGAGGTGTGTTTCATTGTCTGGGTTGTGTTTGCCACGTTAGTATTTGTTTCAAAGATACGGAGATTCTAGTTACCATGGAAGGAGTTAAGACACTGCCCGAGTTGTGGAAGCTGGCACTTGTGCATGCCACGAGTAGAATTGCAAAATCGAGGGCTGTCTGCCAGTTTCTGGATTTTGTTTTAAACTCATAGGGAAGAATCTGAGTGGAAGAATTTAGGCATATTACCAGAAAAAAAAATTGACAAGGACAATAAATGTCATCACCATTAACTTAGGAAGAAAGAACATGATGGGTATGAGTGATGTATGCTTTGCAAAGAGGGACGTAATGACAGTTATGACCTGTTCTCTTCCCTAGACTTTGACATGCACACCATCAGGGTTAGAAAAATATTAGTCACCAGTAATAAAAATAGTGTCCACTCTCGGTTTATAGGATTGTAGAATCTGAAAGCTCACTGTTGGTAAAACAGCGGCGATGTTGACAACATCAGATTTCTCGTTGTCACGTAGCATCGGCAACGTCTAGAGGAGCGGGCAAGCTGGTTGCTCCCTTCCCACACTGTGCTGACCCCCAGACGCTCGGGATCCAGGCTCCTGCCTTTGGATGTCCTGCTCCCGGAACCCCTGGGCCCAGACTGAGTTCCGGAAGGCTCCCTGGAAAAAAATATTTTCCTCACAAGGTGCAGCTATTACCTATTTATTAAAAGCAGTATTGTGTTTATAGGGTTCTTTATTTCCGACTGAAGCATTTTCTAGAACATCTGGTTGGTTACATTTTACATAAATTAACAGACTGTCATCCCCTCTTGACAGTTACCTGTTTACTTTCACTTCATTAAATGCCATTTTTCAGAAATAACACAAGATATATGAAACACAACATGTAATTAAGCAAAACAATACAAATAAACATAACTAATCATAATGAGAACGGAAGGAAAAGAGGCGGTGGAGCAGAGAGCTGGGGAGTTGCCTACGGCCTGGCTTTTGCAGGTAAACTAGAAGGTCATGGCCATGTGCTGGGAGAGTCTGTTCGCCAGTCCGCTTGATGCTCGTGGTGTTTTATTTAAAATAGATAATATGTCTTCATGTGAAACATATTCTTCAGGCAGGGCCAAGTGCCCCATGTTCAATGGAAGAAAATCCAAGGGAAAAAAGGGCAAATGTTAGGGAACACCTTGAAGACAGAGGGGAGGAGGGTGACACATGGGCTGGGTGGCACAAGGACAGGTGGCACAGGGAGGGTGGCACAGGGAGGCCGCCACCCACTGCCACCTCTGCATTCCATGTGGCTAACTTGTGTCAGACGCGCTCTGTTCCGTCTCAGGCCTTTCCTCTTCTCCGAGACTGCTGTTCCCTTCAGTCTCATCTCAACTAATCTATCTGTAGAGAAGTTGGTTTCTGCTCGAATTTGGCACCACGTGCAGGGGACAGCCAACCGTCAGCAGGGCCCTAGTTTAGAGGGAGTGGTGGTTTTTTTAAATTTCCCTTTTCTTATTGTTTTTGTTTTTTTATCTCTATGTATTATCTATTTATCTATCTCTTATCTATCATCTCTTATCTATCATCTATAACTACTATATTTTATTATCTACCTATCCTCTATCATCTATTTATCATCTATCTGTTATCTATCTACTTGTCTATCATCTTCTATCTATCAATTATCTATCTACCTGCCTATTATCTATCTTTTATCTATCTGTCTATCATCTACCTATTACTTATCATCTATCCATCTATCTATTCATCATCATCTCCATCACCATTCAGCATGATCCCTGGGCCATAGGAGAACAGAATAAAATAATCCTATTGTATCTCCTATAATTAGCAATAGTTATAAATCTATCTCCTGTTCCTAGTCATACCAAAAATCAGTGTTTGAATTATTTAATTCTATCAGTGCTGAATATACATTACTCTCAACAGAATCTCACTTTTTTTCTCACAATATACATAATACATCTCTTTTTCCCCCTCAACATATTGTCATTCTTCTGCTAAGTATGTCAATCACAATTTCTTTCAACTGCTTGTATTTCATGGGCCAATATCTCTGAGGTGTGCGGCAGGAGGAGAGAGACAATCTATTTCTGCCAGGTTTTGGGGAAGTGGGACTCCATAGGCATGCTAACATTTTATTCCATAAATGAGAGTAAAGTGTTAGGCAAATACACCCAAACTTAAAATTATTTAACTCAACGAGAAACTGCAAAATTTACACTCTGTATTTTCTGGTCTATTTTCACTTTCCAGATGAACTTTCTTCCCCAATAACAGTGCTAATAGACTTGCCAGATTTGATACATAAAGGCTGTTAAATGAGAAAAGGGAAAAACAAAACCAGCTAAAATAGATGAGACTATCCCCCAGCAGTCTGGATCCCTGTACGACTTTCCAGGAGAATGACAACTTTACGGCCTTTAAAATACCAGGAAGCCTTTGGCAAACTAAGTTGGCCAGCAAAGGCATGTAAATTAAATACTTAATGTGTGTGAAAGAGAAAACTAGGCATTTTCAACTGCACAGAGATTAAACATTTTTGTGTGGCCAAGAATGATAAATAGAAATCAGGAGAATCAGAAAGCCTGGAAAATGCTGTAACACATGTAACAAAAGACTGCCATCCCCATGTATAAAAATCTCCCCCAAATCTGAGAAAATTGTTGATACAAGCAGGTTCTTCATAAAGACCAACACACATATAGGAATATGTTAACTTTGCTGCGAGTTAGGGGAAGGGGGATGAAAGCCAAAGTGCAATCTAGCTGGCAGAGCAGTAAGGAGAGCCATCCGAATCTTCTGTGGGCCGGAGGGGGTTGTTCCCAGGCTGCCAGGGGGCCAAGAAGTGGAGCAGACTTCTGGAAAAGAAGCTTGGGACTATTCCTTAAAATTAAGCTTGGGAATATTTCTTAAAATTAAACATAAGTACTCTTGAAATGAGCAATTCCATTTCCAGAATCCCTCTAGAGGGACACTACGTAGGGAGACATTCTCAGGATGGAGTACAACTGCTTATGGTGGAGAAGTGGCCTGAACCAGAAGAGCAGGGAGAGGGTTGGTGGCGGGGGCAGCGAGGGGAGCAGACCATCACAGGGAGTTACTGGGAGGTCAGCCTGTCGGCCATGCCATGGAGCATGGTGACACCACCCATCCCTCTGTCCCCGCTCGGGTGTTTTAAGTGGGAATGGGGAGATGCTGAGTCTGGTGCAGGATGTTGTACCACTTTTTGGGAAATGATCATATGTTTGCACAAAGAGGGCTGACGGAGATTATGGGTCAGAGGTGGATGTGGGCTGTGGCTGAGTGAGGGGTTTGGAGAAGGCAAAGGGACAGTGCATGAGACTCTTCTCTTCTGAATGATTTCACTGGTTTAGTGCCAATATGGGCCATATATAACTTCCATAATTCAGAAAATAAAGACTAGAAATAAATGAAATGTGTCTGCAAGAAACAGTATGGGGAGAGATGCCAAAAAGCAGGTGATTGGACGAAACAATCTGTCACCTTTCCTAGGAAGAGGAAGGTGACATGATGCCCCACAAAGAATGAGGGATCCACATTCCTGCCTACCTGCCCATATATACAAGAAGCCTTTCGAAAATACTACAGCAAAACTTTAGATTGAAGCCTGAGCTAGGTCGGTCTAAAGATGTAGGTACATCTGGGAGGTCAGGCCTGCTAGGGGCATTCACAGGACGGCCAAATCACTGCCTGGGAGGGTGCTAAGGGCAACATGGCCTGTGGACAGGAAGGGTTCTGGTGAGGAGAAGGGTAGCCCCTGGATGCATGTAGAGCATATTCTCCCAGACTATCTGCCCTGCCCAGCTCCCCTAGACCAAGGCCCGAGTCTCTGGATGAGAAAGCTGAACAAGAGGGGTCCTCAGAAAGTGAGCAGGGGCAGAGGATGCCCCTGTGTCTGGGCATCAGCCACCATCATGGGCTGACCTCACAGTCTTGGTCCCAGTGAGGTATCAGTAATGCCTCAGGAGGGCTATGGCACCTGAAGCTGGGCAGTGGAGGAGAGAAATGATGCACTCCCCAGGGTGCCAAAAGGACCAATGGCCAGGGTGCCATGGGCCAGACACCTGGAGGACTTTGAGCAGGATGGGATTATTGCCAAATGGCAGATTTGGGAACAGAGAGCGCTGCTTGTGCAGGCCCTGGGATCTGGCATTCCCCTGAGCTTGGTGTGCCTGGAAACATAGGTGGCAGTGATTTAATACCTGTGGGCTGACCCTTAATTCCCAGGTTGGACATTCTTCTGTAAGCCTTGATTAGTCTGCTTTGAAATCATTGTCATCAAAGAAAACCCACTAGGCATTAAAAGTAAAAGGCCATGAGTGAGAAGATAGTGAGAAATCAGATGTAGTTCAAGATCCCAGTCAAGCCATGATGGGGTCACATTTCGTTGCATCTAAGTCCCTTGAAGGCAGTAGCTGTGTCCTTGTGTCCAGCATTTAGGGTGCTCTTAATCCCTTGGGAACAGCAGTGGTGGTGAGTCCCCCATGCCCACCCGTGCACATCTGCCCTCTTGGCTCCTCCCAGCTGCCCCAGGCCCCCCACTGCAGAGATGCAGGAGCCTCTAGACCTGGGTCCTCTGCTAGATGGGGGAGCTCCTGAGTCCTGGACTGTGTGCTCTCTTTAACAGAGAACAGGCATACATCCTCTAGTCTGTTGCTTTCGTCTTTTCAAATTTGCTGATCTCTCTTGGATCAGTTCTAGCTCAGGACTTAAAATGTCCGTTGGCTGGGACACCATCACACAACAGGGATGGGCTGAGTCTTCTCCTGGCTCCCACAAGAGGCTCTGGCTGCACTTCCCTATCTCGACCTCTGTCTGGTTCTGGCCCATCAGATGCACTTTGTCTTTTTGAACCTGAATAATGTCTGGGTGTTTGGCTTTCTTTGGAGAGTTTGCCCCAAGATTTGCCAATGGCTCCCTCCCACTTTCGTGTGGTTCCCTTCAGAGACCAGCCCTGCATGAGCATGCATTGCTCAGAATCTGAACGACCAGACAACCATCACTGGACAATAATGGCCATGTTGAATACAATTTGTGTTTCCACGGACTCCCTGAGTCAATGTGATGGTTCAGAGTAAGAAAGGTGGTTGGCTGGAGGGCTTACCAGAGTGAGGGCCACTCTTCTGCTGTCCGCTTGGCTGGCAGATTGGGAGCCCCCACCTTAGTCCAGCCCATTAGGAAGTGAGTGGGTCCACTAGGTCCCCAGTGATTTGGTCTAAATGACATGATCGTTCAACTGATTTTTTTGCAGTGCTGATTAAACTAGAGAGCTTTCCTTGAATTGATTGGTGGTTTTGGAATTGTGCAGACCAAACCACAATCACATCCCGTGCGGTTGTCCCCCAGCGCTTGCTGATGCTGACTTCAGCTCATGCCAGTGAGGTTTGGCATTTGGAGCAATGGATGCTACAGAAAACAGAGCGGAATAGCAGAGATGGCAGGTAAACAAGCCAAGAGTCAAGCATCCAAGGGAAAGAAAAATAATAGGGTATGAGGGCTCAGCATAATTATCAAGGGAACATGGTAAAGTTGAGACCATAACTATGAAATAATGCATCAGGAGTCTGAAGGTGAGTACAGAGCAGCAGGAAATCTCTTTTTGACAATTTCTGTTTGTTCCAAAATTATCTGTGAGCACCTATCCCATGCCAATTTTATAATGTAATATTTGGGTCCTGATTATCTCAGAGAGAAGAGGCCTTATACACTGAAATTAAAACCTCTTTTTTGGGGATCCCTGGATGGCTCAGTGGTTAAGCATCTGCCTTTGGCCCAAGGTGTAGTCCTGGAGTCCCAGGATTGAGTCCCACATCAGGCTCCCTGCATGGAGCTTACTTCTCCCTCTGCCTGTGTCTCTGCCTCTCTCTGTGTGTCTCTCATGAATAAATAAATAAAAACTTAAAAAAAAAACAAACTCTTTTTTTCCCCATAAAGATGATAGCAATGCTCACAAACATTAAAAAAAAAAAAAAGTAATGCATAGTTCTTTTTGTCTTCACTTTTTTCCTTTTCAACGAAAAGCTTGCAGGTGTAACTCTGGGCACATTTAGTATGAGCTGCCATGAGATGGGTCCTCATGAATTTCATTTTAAGTTAATCTGAGTTCAAATTGGGATCTCATGACCCCTTTCTTTCAAACTTTCAGTAATCCCCATCCCCTTCAGAATCAGTCCATCAGGGGATTCCTGGGTGGGTCAGTGGTTTAGCGCCTGCCTTTGCCCCAGGGCCTGATCCTGGAGACCAGGGATTGGTTCCACGTTGGGCTCCCTGCGTGGAGCCTGCTTCTCCCTCTGCCTGTGTCTCTGCCTGTCTCTCTCTTTCTCTGTGTCTCTCATGAATAAATACATAAAATCTTAAAAAAAAAAAAAATCAGCCCATCAGGACTGATTTGAAATACAAATCCCTTTGCCACCTCTGATTGGCACTGCCTTGTTTTACAATTGGAAAAACAATGCTTCAGAAAAATTAACTTGCTTAGTCACACATTTATAAAGCACGGAACTAAAAATTTGAGCTCAAGTCCATTATGCCCCCCTACTGTGTATTTGTGTGTGTGTATGTGTGCCCATACATAAGCAATTGACCCTGGGACAATTAGGGGTTAGGGACGCTGACCCCCAGGCCAGTCAAAAAACTAGGTATAATTTGCAATGATGTGGGTTGAGCTAGAGGGTGTTATGCTAAATCAGAGAGAAAGACAAATATCATATGATTTCACTCATATGTGGAATTTAAGAAATGAAACAGATGAACATAGGGGAAGGGAGGGAAAAATAAAAATAAGATAAAAACAGAGAAGGAGACAAACCATAAGAGATTCTTAAGTAGGAAGCAAACTAAAGGTTACTGGAAAGGAGAGGGGTGGGGGTGGAGGTACCTGGGGGATGGACATTAAGGAGGGCATGTGATGGAATGAGCACTGGACATTATATACAACTGATGAGTCACTACATTCTACCGTTGATACTAATAATACATTATATGTTAACTAAATTGAATTTAAATAAATTTTTTTTAAATCTAGGTATAACTTTTGACTCACCCAAAATTCACTAATAACCTACTGTTGACCAGAAGCCTTACTGATAACATAATCAACACGTAATTTTTATGCTGTACGTATTAGATACTATATTCTTACAATAAGGTAAGTTAGAGAGAGGAAAATGTTATTAGAAAATCATAAGGAGAAGAAAATACATTTACAAATAAATTTAAAATTTATTTTAAAAAATCCAATTCTAAGTGGACCCGTGCAGGTCACACCTATGTTGTTCAAGGGTCAGCTGTACCTATGGACATCTCTATGGAAGTAGACATCAGCTAAATATTACCAACTGCTCTAAACAGCACAAAATAGCAAGAAAATCTTACTTTAAAAATGGGTGCTTTGATTTCAAGTCAGTTAATAAACCACGTAATTAAAAATATATTGAACTAACACCTGGTTTTTCAAAAAAGAAAAATCAAAAACATAATGGAATGAAAAAGTGAGACATTTATATGGCTTTAAGCAGTGATAGTGATGATAACAGTAAAGGGGATGGTAAGTGCTTACATACTAGAGAACTTCTTTCCCATGTCAATCTTTGCATTTGGAGTTTGGCAAAAGTCATTTAAATTTTTGTTTAAAAAGATACCAATAGGGATCCCTGGGTGGCGCAGCGGTTTGGCGCCTGCCTTTGGCCCAGGGCAGCGATCCTGGAGACCCGGGATCGAATCCCACGTCGGGCTCCCGGTGCATGGAGCCTGCTTCTCCCTCTGCCTGTGTCTCTGCCTCTCTCTCTCTCTGTGACTATCATGAATAAATAAATAAAATCTTTAAAAAAAAAAATAATAAAAAAAAAAATAAAAAGATACCAATATTTTCTGCTGAAAACAATTGTTTTCCACCAGGAATAGCATTTTCATGGCGGGTAAGCAGGATATTATTGGCATGCCTATTAGAATTTGGAAGCATTTGTTTATAAAAGCAAGATTCAAAGGATGGCTAAGTAACCTACAAGAATATTATGGGTAATAAACCTTAAGTTTATTATAGTTTATTTCTGTTTAGTCCTGGAAGCCAGGTATCTTGTCAATGGAAAGAGAAATGTACACATTCAGCAAAAATTTATTCAGTGTCCTAACAAAACACTGTGGGAATTAGAAAATGAATTTAGCAGCCAAACTACAAGTGGAATTTTGAGCCAAATCCACCAACAGTTGGAGACGGCTCATTTGCATACCCGCATATGAATGTTTTGAGGTATTTGCTATGACTGGAGGTGGAACTGAAAACCTAGTCCTACCATTTACTTTATGCTTGACCTTGAGCAAACTACCTCACTTTTGCGCGCGTCTGTTTCTTCACCTGTAAAATGAAGTAGACGACAGGGGTATTTACATCCTGGGATTGTTGGGAGGACCAATTGAATTGAATATGGAGGGTTTTCCATGACAGCCTGGAATGTGGGATTGAGCAGATCAAATGCCTTTCCTGCATCTTTTGGGATGATCCTGCAGATTGTCTCCTTTGAGATGCTAATATGGTGAATTACCTTAATAGAGTCTCTCACAGTGAAGAATCCAGCATTTCCAGAATAAAATCCATTTCAGGATAACAGGTCATCTTATTTTAGGCCTGCGGCATTACCTTGGTTGAAATGTCACTGAGACTCTGCAAGTGGAGTAAGACTGGTTGAGTGTTTGTTCTTCCTTTTATCATGCTTACCAAATTCGAGATTTGGGTTCTGTTGCCCACAAATGCAAATGGGGAGTATTGGCTCTTTGTCAGCCAGTGTCTTCATTTATTTTGCATCAAGAGGATTTTAAAGTATTGACTTAATTTTAAAAAATATTATAGAAATACCATTTTTTAAATTTCCTCTTGAGTCATTTATCTTTTCATAGGAAATTGTTCATTTTGACTAAACTTTCAAACATATTGGCATAAAGTAATTCATAATAGTCTCTGATTTTTAAAAATCTGCTGCATCTATAGTTGTGACACTCTATGTACCTAATCTTGTTTATTAGTGTCTCCCATGTCCTTATGAGTCTTGATAATTTTGTTCAATGAAGCCACCTTTTGGCTTTGTTACCTCATTCTCTGTTGACTTTTTTTTTCTATTGATTTCTGCTCCTTATGATTCGATCCTTTTATTTTCATTAGATTTATCTTGTCAGTATTTTAATATCTTTCTAAAATGAATTGAATCAATATTCCACTCTTCTTTTATAACATAGTATTTTAAGACTATACATTTCTCTAAGAATGGTGTTAAGCAAATTTGCATACTTGTTATGTGTCATTTTTGTTATCTTTTGGTTATAAGTATTTTATAATGACCACTTTGACTGCTCTTAGTTTGTTTTGTTTTACTACTTTATTTTTGATTTTTAAAATAATTTTCTAAAGTTTAAAAAATTTTTTTCAGGTTTTTTTTTTGTTCTGTTTTGTTTGTTTTTTGTTTTGTTTTGTTTTGTTTTTACTATTAACTTGTAACTTAATTGCTTATCAGCAATTAAAAACATGGTCTATATGCTATATTCATTCTGTGAAATTTGTTAGGACTTGCATGATTGCTCTGAAAAAGTTCCACTTCGGTAAAACTCCTGTATATATTTGAGAAGACCATATATTGTTTAAATGTCACGTGCGGGAGCCTCTGTATATTCATTAACTCATATTTGTTAATTATGTATTTCTTCTCTTCTATATCCTTACCAATTTTTGTTGCTTTATCAATAATTGAATAAGTTGTAAAATATATTTATACTATGATTATGGATTTATCAATTCCTTCTTTAAAATCTGATAAGTTTTCTTCATGTGACTCAATACTGTTCATCAGATGTATATGCAGAATTATGTATTCTTGTTGAATTTATATTTTATCATTAAGCAGTAGCTTTCATTCTTTTTAAATAATGTCCTTTAACATGTTATTTTTTTCTAACTCCAACTTTTTGTTAAGATATTTTTGCATCTCTTTTCTGTCAACATTTCTATGTCTTTATGTTTTAGCCACATATCCTTTGTGTTCCAATGAAGTAAGTTTCTTTGTTGTTCTCTTTCAAAATAGTTTTGAGTATTTTGGGATTTACATTTATTTTCCCAGATCAATTTAATAAGTAGCAACTAATTTTGTTAAAGAATTTGTTGGAATTTTGAGCATTGCATTGAATTTATAGAGTAATAATGGGAAAAATACTATTTTAAAAATATTTAAAAATAAATATGATATAGATATCCAGGTTTTCCAGGTGCTTTTTAATGTCTTTTAAGAATATCTTGTGTTTTTTCATAAATATTTTGCACATATATGAGTTGAGATTTGTTAATATTTACTTGTTTTGGTTAAAATTTATCTTCACATTTTAAATTTTATAATCATATATTTATTTTTTACATTCACCAATATAGACATCTGAGTCTATTTTAAGGGGTATATATTTAGTCTTTGTTTAATTTCTTCAACAGTTTCCTGTTCTAGTTTTCTACCATATCTTTGCCAAATTTCGTATTTTATCTTTTAAGAGTAACTTTTATAGATAGATAGATCCATGGTAGATAGTTTGACTTAGAATTGAGAATTCTTATGTATTTCAATCTACCGTGTTCCATGGGTTATGCCCCTCTTTCTTCCTACTATTCTTCACCATCATTTTTTAACTAAAAAATGGTCATTGGTTTGCCTATTTTATTGGATTTTAAATCAAACTACTTTTGAACAATTCTAATTTTTGCATGTCATCATTAAAACTGGTCAAGTTATCCTTCTATTTTTTTTCAAGTTTAAAGACTTGTTTATTCATTTTCTTATTTTGGTGACTTAACAGCAACAGTGTGTTTTGCCCCTGGCTGGCTTTTATTTATTTATTTATTTTTGCTTTTCATGGGTCTTAAGAGAGGAGCATCCTTACTATTCTTTTTCAGTTTGCGATTTCTCTTGTAATTTTTGTAACCCAAAAATCATTTTGAAATGAGTATCTTAATTTCCAGGTTTACATTTTGATGGTCAGTCTTTTGCTAGTAATTTTAAGTTATTCAGCACTGTGCTTTTGTTCCTTCAACTTTATGTTCTAACTTTGTTGAATTTAGTATTTCACTTTGATGTTGGCTTTTCCTCACGTCTGGTGATTTTTTTGCGTACTTTCCTTTGCATTTGAGGTTGTTAATTAATTCTAAGATGCTCTGTTAGTGTTTGGACCGGCAGCATTTGGACAGAAGCAGAGCACATAAGCTTTACTGCAGCCTGTCCAGCTTGAGGATGTGGGTTGAGTCAGCCACACACAGATGGGCTGCTGTCAGGAACAGACTAACCCCGAGGACTTCCTGTGTCCGGGCCTAGCTTTTCATAAAACCAAGAACCAACAAGAACTTTCAGCCGGGACAAGGGAAAAGGGATAGCAGTAGGCCAAACTGACTGGCTGCTTCCCTTTAGATAACTTTTTAGTTGCCTTGGTCTCTGGAGTGTGTATAGAACACCCTTGGGATCTCACCCATTTTATATACTGGTCCTAACTCATCTTGGGCTGTATATTATTTTTCTCAATGAGATATCTAACAGCTATCTATATGTTCACAGGTTTTGTATGGCTTCTGGTCCTCTGAGGATTCCACATCTTAGTTTCTTATTTCTTAGTACAATTATGGATTTGTGCACACATACATATTTTGTATCATCTTTTTTAAAAAAAATATTTTATTTATTCATTTGAGAGAATGACAGCAAGAGAGAGCATGAGTGGGGAGGAGAGGGAGAAGCAGACTCCTCGTTGAGCAGGGAGTCCAATGCAGGGCTTGATCCCAGAACCCTGAGATCATGACCTGAGCCAGAGACAGATGCTTAACCAACTGAGTCACCGAGGCGCCCCTCTTTTGTATCTTCTATAGGTATTTGACAAAGGAAGAAAAGCTGTCTATAGTCCTGGTCAGCCATCTTGAACGGGAAAAAGAGACTCTTTAAAACCATACCACATTGCCCAAATGCATAAAAGGAGTGAGGGAAGTTCTCAAACCAATAATCTAAATCTCCATCTATATGTGCCACAAAAATAAGAGCAAAATAAACCCAAAGTAAGTAGAAGGAAGGAAATAATAAAGACCTGAGCACAATACAATGACATTTACAATTGAAAAACAATAGAGACCATCAATGACACAAAAGTTGGCTCATAAAAAATGTCAGTGAAACTGATAAATCTCTAGAAAGACAGACAAAAATAAAAAAGGAAAAGATACAAATTAGTAATATCAAGAATGTGTTTTGGAATTTCACTACAGATCTGTAGTCATTACAAAGATACAAGGGAATATTCTAACCATTGGGGTTCATAATTCAAAATGTATAAGAAATGGGCCAATTCCTTCAAAATCAAAAGCTACCAAGACTCCATCAACGTGAAATAAATAACCTGACCTATAGCCTCCATCAGGTCATCAGAACTACATCAACGGCAATAAGTCGTGCGGCCAGTGTGTAACCTTGATGTAATGTGTAGCAAACAGCATTTCTGTGGTCTTGCCCTCAATGCCTGCCTGAAGTCCAATCAGGAATCAAACATCAGGCAAGCCCAAGTTGACATGTTGGCAGGTAGGGTCATGGAAGCTGTTTAGAGAATATATAAACCTTTTTTTTTTTTTTTAAATCAATTCATATAGCAATGTTAATCTTTTGCTATGTTTACTTTCCCCCATCTTTCTTTTTATTCTAGGTATTGATTTGGGGTCTCCAAACAAATTCCTGTATCAAATTAGCTGTTGCTTACGGGACATCAAACCTGTACATTTCCCCCATTAAGGGCTTACTTTAACAAAACCAGTCTATCACATACAAGCCATAACATCAAATAAATAGATCTGCTGATATCTCTCACTTATTTGCAGAGCTTCCTAAATCTTTGTAGCTTGTTAGAGTGCATCATTAACCACCAAGCCAACCCATCGGAAACCTTCTGCTTTCCTATGTACATTTAGCTGACTGTGGATTTTCTACTTTATGGAAAGATACAACGCAAATCCAAAAGTCCTTAGTAGGACACATACAATACAGTAAGTTACAGTTTGGAATGAAATATCAACTTTTAAATTTTATATTTTTTCTATAGTAAACTTCTCGGCATTAGCGTAGCATGAATGGTATTTTTTAGTCCATATATTTACAGACCATTATAGGCCAATCATTCAATGCATTCCAACTGTCTTCTTGTGCCCAGCAACATAAAATAAAGTTCTGGGTAATTAGTTAATGAGGAGAATGTAAGGGACTAGATGGTATTAAGAAAGCAAACAGAGTTACCTGATTGGCTCCGTCATTAAGTGTCTGACTCTTGATTTCGGCTCAGGTCACGATCTCAGCGTCATGGAATCCTGCCCGAGTCAGGCTCCTAGCTCAGTTTAAAGTCTGCTTCAGATTCCTTCTCTCTCTCTCTCCTTCTCTCTCTCTCTCTCTCTCTGTTCCTCTCCCTCACTCCCTCTCTCTTTTTCTCTCTAAAACAAATATATCTTTTTTTTAAAAAAAGAAAGCAAACAACCCACTTTCATATGCAGAGGTCATAGGTATACTTGAGGCTTGATGAATGAGCTCCCTGTCGTCTTTCTACAACGTGCCTCCTGGGGGCAGATGTGTGAGTATGTTGTCTGTGACCTTTAACCAGTGGGGTGGCATCGTTCCTTTTGCATGCACCTGCCACCTAACCCCCCACGTATGTGTCCTCCATCTTCCCGTTCCCAGCAAACCCAAAGCCTTCACTGTTCATACTCTTCCTAATATTTTTCTCTAATCTCCATGTCTTATAATAAAAAGAAGAGGTTATTTTATGGCATCCTGCATTGTTTTTATCATATTCTGCTAATTCTTCCTGATGTTACATACCAAATCACGAACAAAAACAACAACACTTCTACACGCTGTAGAAAAAATATCTAAGTGGCCGAGTCAATTCTCTCTTCACATGTGTGTGTTGGCCACACACTGTTATGGACTCAGTTGTAATCTGTCTGCATTGATAAGCATCTGACCTGGTTATTGGTTAGCCAGGAGATAAATACTCCCCAGAGAAATCTCCACAAACTCCTGCCTAATGACTACTCAACAGCTTTTTATAGTTCAATATTTTATCTTGATCCAAATATCTACATGGTGGTAATAGGCATCTAAACCAAATCCAAGCTCCTGTTTTGTCTCCAAAACTGCTTCTTCCCCTGGAGTCTTCTGAATAAATTGCAAGACAACCGCTCAGCTCCTCAAGCCAAAATCCTGGGAGTCAGATCTGACTTCTCTCTGTCATATCCACAATCGACCTGCCAGCCAGTCCCACGGGTGCTGCTTTCCATCCCAAGCATCCCGTCATTCAGCCGTAGTTCGTGCCTCCATCATCTCTGGCCAAGGAATGCAAGAACATCCTGTTCTGGTCCCCTCTGCAGTCTATTGTCTGTATAGAAGCCACAGTGGTCTCTTCAAAACTGAAGCTGTATTAGGCCTTGTCACCCCTGCACCATGAAGGCTCCACACTGTTTTAAAGGTTCCTTGGATGGCCAGAATCTTGTCTGCATCACCAGGCTCATTCCTACAGGCATCCCCCTGGCTCATGCTATTCCTGCCACGCCGACTATCTTGCGATTCCTTGAACACAGCAAGCTTGTTCCCACACCGGGATAGAGGAATGTGCCAACAAACATGGTCCCTACCTTCATGAGAACTTGCACAAATTATCTGGCCATATGGAGATAACAGTTCCATAGAGTTTTTGTGAATGTTCATTTAATCAATGTTAATAAAGCACCTCACATAGTAATGAACCCAGTATAGGAAATTAAAAATATATATATATTAGTTCTTCATTGCTCAGATCATTAATTTTAATTTTTCTTGTCATAAAAGAAGATAGTTTCGTGGGATGAAATTACTGCTGTGTACAACTCTAGCAACATTACATACTCTTTTTGTATAAATGCTAAATTGCTCTCTCTTTTATTTACTAGATTTTGCCTTCGATTTTGATGCCAATAATTCTGTTTAACGTTGTTTCTATTCTTATCATCTTCCCACCAATTTCCCCATATGATGATGTTTCAGCTTTTAGGCCCGCCTGAATCTATGCACATTTTTTCACCATTTGGATATACATTTTTTTCAATATTTTTTGCATTTATTTTGATAGCCGCAGTTGGTAGCAGGTATTAATAATTTTGTGCACTCCATCTTTTTCTTACAAATAATGTAAAATTAAATATATTACCTCCCATCAGTAATTATGAGGTTGAGTAATTCTCTTTCTTTTCATCTTATTGTACTTAATACCCCATATTCTCAAGTTGGTGGTCCTCAGCACCAGTTTGACTTTTGGTGATGTAAAGTTTCTTTTTATTGTACCATTTTATGTTCTCTTTTTGCCACCAACTTTCCGGTTCTCTGATTTTGTTTCTATTTCCATTTATATCTTATTGCATCTCTGCTCTTTCATTTTTATTTTTTTCTAGTAAGTTCCATTATTTTGAAGATTCCCATATGTACAGGCTTCTTTCAAGGACACCAATCACATGTCTTCTAAATTCTCACCTTTTTGTGTAGAACATCATTTTCAGTAATATGTTTCATGTATTACTGAAAGTGACCAAAGTCAGATATCGTAGAATAGATGGAGAGAGTGGCAGAAGACAGAAAAGGACACGGCATTGACCCAAGTGCCCATCTGGTGGCTGCAGGCCTGCCTGTGGGGCCAGTCCAATGGCAGCAGGCCTGGTGAAATCTGGCGCCCCTACAGTAAAAGCATCTTGAGTGCGAATCAAAATGGTAGCAGGTACTAATAAGACAACATTTTCGTTTGAGCTGGGAGCAAGTGATGCCTGATTTGGGACAAGGGTGAGTGGGTAGTTTATACTAAGTTTGGGTAAGTAATACTGGAAAAATCTAGGACCAACTTGAAATGCCTCCCTCCCGATGCATTTAGTCATCTGGCCCAGTGACCCTGTGTCTAAGGTGGGCTTCATTGTTGGGATTCTAGATAGAATCTCATCACAAGCTGCATTTTCTAACAGGTAGCAAAGCTCAATTTTTATCTTCCTTCTGGGTCATCCAATCTCCAATCACCCCAAGCCCTGGCTAGGGGTTTGAGAGTGACTCAAGTCAGCATTGGCCACCTGCCCATCTGTGAACAGGACAGCAGAAGATGCAGGGGAGCTGCAAAAGAAGGACTGCATTGTAGATCTTCTGAGAGACTCTGCAGGGTGGGACTGCACAGGGGCTTGAGCTGCCCTAGAGCCAAGATACCCATTTCACTTCAGAGTATTTCCTCTCACCCTAGAGCTCCAAGGCTCTTTCCTTCAGCCTGCTCCCCAACCCCACTGTGAAATTTCAGCATCTTAAGAGGAAGGGTCCTGGCAACAACTGTTGGTAAACATTGCTGGAGAGTGCTTGGTCTCTTCTCTGATTGGCTGACAATGTGGAAGTAGCTACAGTAGCAAACAGACTTCTCCTGACAGATGGGCCAAGGTTATTTCATTTTTAGTCTGTTTTGTTTAGGATTTATGTTGACAAAAAGAAAAAAAAAAGGACAGAAAAGATTTCCTGGAAGCAAGGAGCTGTTTGTTGTTTCACGAGATGCCTGAAAGGCACAAGATTTCCTTCAGCTTCAATCCAGAAGAGATCACACTGCCCCAGGCCTATCAACAGCGCAGTCTGGCATCTCCAAATGCAAATCAAGCCCAAAGACTGACAAAGAAGACAGAAAATTGATATTCTACTAGTTTCAAAAAAACCCAGAGTAATATTTACAAATAAGATTTTTGATGATGCCAGGAGAAACCATCTTTTGGTTTGTTGTTGTTGTTGTTGTCTTAAACAAAACAGAAAGCATAAATTCTTCTTGAAGCAAATGGAAATGCAGGCCCCCCCATAGGACCACTTCCGTGGCAGCCTTTTGTGATGTGTGTGCCCACCTCTCATGTGGGAGGGAAACACATATGGATCCATTAAATCGTGATATGGGGTTTCTAGGTTAAACTGGGACAGCCAACAGGAAAACTATTTCCAGGTCCAGTGATTTAATTTTTGGTTGACAAGATTAAGTTTATGCAACACATAAGAGAGAAGGTGGGAGGAGGAGGGGAGAGCGGGGAACTGTGGGTAAGCAAAGTGGCTAATGCAACATTCTGTTATTTTTAGTTATCGTTGGCAGTGATTATTTTTATTGTAAATATAAATTGCTATTCATTGTTTATTCTATTCTTTCTTTATGACCTGCGCAATTTGTCATTGTTTTTGTCTTTGACATCTGAATCTTTTTTGCCAACTCTGTGTTTCTTTCTTACAGCTTAGGAGATGTTTATTGGAAATTTCAGATATAGAACTTTTAAGGTTTTGGATATAAATATGAAGGTGCTTATGCTTTACTTCCTTTGCTTTTTTTAATTTACAGATTGCATAATCACTTGCTTGTGAGGTTCCAATCACTTCTGTATTGCAACAATTATTTATTATTTGCAGAATTCAATCCTGAGGAAAAAGTCTCCCTCATTATCTTTCCAGGCTTTTTTTTTTCTCTCTCTTCCAGAGTAAAAAACAACACAGTAAGTAAAATGTTTTTCTTTGACAGCAGAGTGAGATTTTTTTTCATCGAGAGCCTGGATAGTTGGAATCCCCTTTCATTCCCATGGCATCTACCTGCTAGATTTGTGCTCTGTGCTCCTTTTTTAATTATTACCCATTTCTCCTTCTAGGAGAGGGACTGACATTATTCGTGGACTCCCGTGTTATAGAGTACCATTCTGTCCTCTACTCATTTCCCCACTGCTAGTCAGTTTTTAATTTGTTCATTTGACAATGTTTTCTTTAAAAACAATTTACATCTTTTTATTTCACCTTTTAATTTTGAATTAATTACATAACTGCATGTCATTTTAAGAACTCATACTGCGAGATCTTCTATGCCCTACCCTAGCTCCCCTCCATGTGCAGGTTTGTGTGACCAACACCATAGTCCAAATACACAAGGTGCATGACAAGGATCCTTATGTTCTTTATATAACCCCAGGTACCAGGTACATCTTTTCCACCCTGTTCCTAAGCCCTGGCAACACTAGCGTCTCTTCTGTCCCTATAATGTTGTCATTTCAAATGTCATGTAAGAGGAGTCACATGGTATGTAATCTTTGGACATTTCCGATGTCCTTTGAACCGGGCCACATGGCCCCGTGCTCATGTAAACACAGCCTTGTCCTTGAACCAACTTTCATGATACCTCGGCCTTTAGCTGCTTGAACTCTAAGCTCTGAGAAGCTTCACTCCTGCTCAGTTGCAGCTTGCTGGAGGGAGACTCACACCTTGGAGACTGAAGGTCTTGTTTGTGACAATTTTCCCCTCTGACCACAGCTGTTTGGTTTTGCCCTTCAGCTTGCTGAAGATACTCCCACCCCTTGTGATACACTTGGAATACTTTTGAAATCTACGTTTCTATCATGCTACGAAAGAAAAATTGACTACCTTTCACTTATTTATTTATTTTTAAAAAGATTTTATGTATTTATTCATGAGAGACACAGAGAGACAGGCAGAGACACAGGCAGAGGGAGAAGCAGGCTCCTCGCAGGGAGCCTGATGTGGGACTCAATCCTGAGACCCCAAGATCATGCCCTGAGCCAAAGGCAGATGCTCAACCACTGAGCTCCCCAGGGGCCCTGACTACTTTTCAGTGTAGCAGCGGGAAAGGGCTGTATCTGGAGCTTAGAGACATGGGCAGGACCCCACCAAAGCTGAGAAGCTTAGATGCCTCAGGCCAAACACAGCTCCAAACATAATGCTGGGCAGAGCCTACACTTGGAGCTCCCTCTAAAGGGGCTGCTGTCATCCTATAGGCCCTTCCTGGGCCACTGCTCCACTCCAGGTACCACTCTGGATAGGGCAGCACAGCTTCACTGCTGTGATGTGCACAATGTCTCCCTGGCAGGTACGTCAGTTTCCGTGAACTCCTTCCTCATAGACATTGGTAAGTGACTTCTCTCTAGTTGTATGGGGTGGAGAAGGACTAGAATTTACCATCAAGAAGGGAGACCCCTCTCAGAACAACCTGACATAGGTGCAATCAATCCCCTTGTACCTGAGGCTCATGAGTTTCTGCAATGACATATATTATCTTTCCTCTTCCCCTTGACTGGAATATTTTCTTGGTAGTCTTCTAATCATGAGTCCTTCAGCACACACTTATGTGAGATCTATAGCACATACCATATTGTGCTAAAATTTGTTTAATTTCTACTTCATACTTACACCTTGTCCAAATTCTTCCTTGTCCATGTTATTCTCTCTTGGGGTCGCTTCCATCATTCTTCATTCTATGCCACAGCAATATGTTATTTCCAACACCGTGTCCAGTTTCCCACCACACACCTCACACGCAACTTAGAAGCCTTCTCGTCAAACTCCTACTCCTGCCTTGATGTCTTTATAAGACGTACATCACCCACTGTCCACCGACCCACCATTCAGATACCTTAAGCATCAACCCAGAAAACGACATGCTCTTCCTTTTACTTTTAATCTAGTTATGCATATTCTACACATTTTTCCCTTTCAAAGTCAATAAAAATAAGTTTCAGGATTTTTTAAGGTCTCATTTATTCTCAAATGAATCAGCGGAAATGAGTAACAGTCACACGTGTGATGAATCTTGGCAGACCCTCCATCAGCCCCGGGAAGAGAAAACCTCTCATTATCCATGTCAGGACGATGTACAGCTGCCTTCAGATCCCTTATAGCCAATCACCATGCTCCCAGGATACTTACCAGGATCCAATGAACTCATGGATACTTGTGGCTTTTTCTAACACGGAGGTCTGTGAGATGAGTCTTCCCAAGGAACACTTCCATCCTTTGGGGCAAAAACTTGATAGACTATTTTTGTTGAATCCTTAATTTCCATTTACTAACTTTTTGGCAGAATTTTTGCATCTTCATCACATTTTTAAAAGTTTTTAGACAGTTTTTTCTGGATGGTTTTCTCTATCCTAAATAGGAACTCTCCATCAGTTCTAATGAATAGAAAGAGAAAATGAGAGAGAGAGAGAGAGAGAGAGAGAGAGAGAGAGAATTCTCCACTCTCCCCCCTCTAACTGGGTGTCCGGCTTGCTAGAAGAGCCAGTTGTGCTGCCTTCAGGCAGGACGCAAGCCTGAACTTCTGGCTGATGGAGATGGTTTTCAGTGGCCCAGGATGGGATCAGAAGATTGAATTGGAATCTTCCTCTTTTACAAGAACTTCACCTCTGTGCTGCTGTCAGTGGGGTTTCTGGCAAATGTGAGTTTGAGTTGGCCTAATGGTTCCACTTCCTCTCAAGATAGTTTTGTTGCATTTCTGGATATTAAACCTTAGCCAAAAAAAATCACCTCAGCTATGTGTGCAGCCAGCTGTCCACTTAGACGAGCACAGACTGCAGCATGAGGAAGTTACTTCCCTCCTGATCATCTCAGTGCTTTACCTGCTGACCAGCCATCCCCAGGCCCCAGAGAGTCCTGAATGTCTGGGATTTAGCTTCTTAATCAGTGCCATGATATGATTACTGTGAACAGCAGTTCAACATTGAATTTCCTAATCAATAGAGTGTCAACGTTTGTCATTTCAGGGGGAAAAGGTAAAAAAAAAAAGAGTTATGGAAGCTTTGGGAAAATACCTGCTCTAACTACCATCTACCAGAAATATGAAGGCTGGTTTCTGAAAATAATAAAAAGGGAAAAAAAAACACCAAAAAGCCCCAATAAGCCCTTGAGGGGTACGAAACAGAATATCTAAGCTTATGCACCACATTGTAACTTTTAAAAGTTTTTCTCTTAGTTGATCTAAATTTTATTCCATCTTCTGGATAATACCAAGTCAGAAACTCCCTCGACGTCTAACATAAAATAATTAGATGGGCAGTGTATTGTATAAGTCTTGTAAGAAGAAAATAGAAAGCTTTTTAGCTGCCTTTTTATTGGTCTGATGTTTAAACCCTTGGGTGTGTCAAGAAGTAGAATTCAAGTGAGCACTGGAAAACTTCTGAACACGTCCTTCATCTTGTCAATTACTTTAGGGCAGTATGAGATGGATAGAAATGTATCCGTTTAATTTTGTTCTTTCTCTTTCCTCAGGATTTTCTGAGTTTCCTGGTTATTCAACTAAGCACAAATTGCTGTTCATACAGATGCACTGCCATGATTTCTGATTTGCTGGCTGTCATGCCCATTAATACCCAACTAGGCTGTCAGACTGTCATTCCTTATTGTTGCAACGATTTGTTTCATACAAGGCACTTGATTCAAGAGGCAGAGGGGGTGAAATAAAAACCCCTCCATCGTCCTGTTTCTTCCTTGGATGTACACAGGGGTTATGCAAAAGCATGAGGAAAAAAAGACATGTGCCACTCTCATCCTTAAAAATTAATTGCTAAGCACATAACTTGGATCTATTTTTTAAGTGGAACTAACGCCCCTGTTAGAGCTTGAAATGTAGTGGAGTTCAGATCAGCTCTCAGGAACATTCCCATCTACAGTTCTCAAGTTGCTTCATCTGACATCGCCCAAAGCACATTCTCCAAATGAAGAAAGAGCCCTCATTGCTCAGAACCCACTGCTCACGGTGCCATCATTAAGCACCTGAGGGTGGCATGTTGGCAAGCGGCTCCAAGAAGGAAGGCCTAGTTCTCAGAGAACCCAGGATGGGGAGTGTCTAGGGAGGTTTAATTGCAGTGCCATTGCTCATTCTGGTTTGGGGCAGATTTTTAGTCTGCCTTTAAAGAACTGTGGTGTTGAGTGACTGGCACAGATACTGCCATGACCAACCCTCCCACCCAATGCCACTGTTTCTCCAGCTGTGTCCCATCCCCTGCTCAGCAGGAATCTTCCCCTTCCTGATAGGATGAAAGCAGACAAGTTTCTCTCCTTCACCACCCACGTCCCATCCCACATGGAGTAAGAGGTCCTGCTTGCAGCAATGACGGGTATGGGAATGTGCCAGAGCCCTTGCTGGATGTAGACCTGTTAGCCCCTGCTCAGGACTCCATTCTCAGCTCTTCAGCCCCCTGTGTGGGAGGTCTTCCTCCTTCTTTCTCCTGTGGCTTGCCTCTCACCACACTGCCCTACCCCTCCCATTGAATGAAGAGCTCTTCCTTTTTCTTCTTTCTTCCACATCACCAGTTGTCCTTCAAAGAAAAGAGTCTTTGAGACTTTGTTTGTAATCTGAAGAAGGAAATGAAGGATCTCACCATACAAGGGTCATTCCACCAATATCCCCAACAGACTCACCCATGCTGTGCTGGAATCTCCTCAGTGAGAGCACCATACTAGAGGGGGCCACTTCTGTGGGCGAGACACTCAGAAGTTCCTCCTCATGGGACCATAAACCCGGAGAATGCAGACCACATGAAGACTTCTGATGTTTTCTTTTAAGCTTCTCTACTCCAGGCTAGACATCTTCACTTCCGAACCTCTCCAGTCATCTCACCAGATCGTTCATAAGATGAGATTTCTAGGTTGAAAACCATATCCTAGATGTGATAGATTCAGCATAGGATACATGGTGAAACTCCTTCTTATAATCTTTATGCTTTGTCCCATTCATAAACCTAAATTAATTTTCTTTTTCTTTCTTTCTCTCCCCTGCCCCACCCAGCTACAGTGTACCATTGAAAAACATGTACTTTATAGTCAACTTAGATGCACTGAATATGTACTAGGAATGTAAAAAATCTAGTCATTCAGATGCTTGGCATCTAATATCATGTATTCAGATCTCACAGATGTTTGAGACTAATTTTCCATTTGATATGAAAATTTTGTCATGTTACTTTCCCCCATAATTTGCAATAATTTAAAAAAATGAAAATGTTAAGGATTAGTTTCTAAAAGTTATTGAATATATAGTGAATTAGAAGTTAAGCTTATATTTAAAAAAATGTTAGTAAATAAGTAAAGCAGAAAAATTTCCATACCTTCTAGAACAGTAGCCTGAACTTTTGTCTTACAGAGGGTTTGACCAATCACATGGCAAACACCTTTGCATGAAAACAGTACAATTCAAGGGCTACCTGCAGTAAACATCACCCTCTGCCTACCTTCCAAGTATGTAGACTAGAATAAAAGGGAGTAAGCCACAACAAATGTTCTAAAAATAGACTGAAATTCTTGTGGTATAAAAAATACAACTTCAAGAAGCAAACATAAAAGAATATTTTTATTACTTTAAGGTAGGGGAAAATATCTCTTAAACAGAATACCAAAAAAGCCTTAACTACTAAAAAAATGTGGTTAAATTATACTTTATTGACATTAAGAGCTCTTATTTAAAAAAAGACACCATTACCAGAGTAAAAAACCATGCCACAGACAGGATGCATGTATTGGTAATACATCTATCCAACAAAGGCACTTCACAAGAAAAATATCTCAATAAGCACATGAAGGTATTTGCAGTCTTTAGTCATCTGGAAAATGCAAACTAGAACAGCAATGAGATGCTACTATAGTAGGAAATCTGGGCAAGGATGTGAAACAAGTGGTATTCTCATATATTTCTGGTGAGACGATATATTGTTACAAAAACTCTGGGAAAATGTTAGGCAGTAGAAACTAAAACTAAACATGTGCCTAACCTTCCAACTCCAGAAATCCTGTGCTGAGGTACTTGTCCAAGAGAAACATGTAGCTATGTCTCTAAAAGGCAGGCGTAAGTAGGTCCCCATTAGCTCTGTTCATAGTAACCAGAAAGTGAAAACAACCCAGTGTCTACCAACAAAAGAATAAATAAATAAAACATGATATATGAGAAAATATTACATGATTCAAAAAAGAACAACACTACTGCTATCTGCAACAACACAGACAAATCTCACAGACATGATGTTGGGTGAAAGAATCGTGCTGCCAAAGTATATAAACTGATGATGTCATTTAGAGGGAATCAGTAACAGATAAAAGTAATATCTGATTTTTGAAATCTTAAGAGTGGGTGTCTCAGGGGCTTATTGGCTGAGAAAAGGTAGGAAGTTGCTGGAAAGTTCTATGCCTTAATATCAATGGGGCTATGTAGATTGTGTGTGTGTATGTGTGTGTGTGTATGTGTGTATACACACAATTTATCAAACTCTATTTTTAAATTTGGACACCTTATTGTATTATGTACTGTATTATGTCATATTCTAATGAACAAGTAAAAAGAATAGGCTATGGAGAAAAAAAAGGCTGAAGAGACTTAGAATATAGAAACTGTAACCTTAGCAACAAGAGAAATACAGATAAATTATAAAATCATGACTTTTCTTGAAACCATCAGAGAGGTGAGGTCACAAGGAAACCCAAGTGGCCTTAAATCCAGGGAAAGAGAAGCTTCCCAAAGGGGGCTGAGCCATGTGTGTTTGCTCATCACTTGTGGTAGAGCCAAGGATCATGAGATTCTAAGCATACCACAATAGGGTAGGAAGAGGTCAGTTAAAAATTTAAAGCAGGGATCCCTGGGTGGCGCAGTGGTTTGGCGCCTGTCTTTGGCCCAGGGTGCGATCCTGGAGACCCAGGATCGAATCCCACGTTGGGCTCCTGGTGCATGGAGCCTGCTTCTCTCTCTGCCTCTCTCTCTCTCTCTCTCTCTCTCTCTCTCTCTCTCTGTGTGATTATCATAAATAAATAAAAAATTAAAAAATATTTTTAAAAAAATAAAAATAAAAATTTAAAGCATTTCTAGAGGCTGTGTGTGGACTGGTGAGACAGACTCCTTGGAAGTCTCAGAGGCAGGGAGGCTTGTGCCCATTTACAGGCTTCTTTTCTCAGAAGTCCATCAGATGCTCATCAGAGAGGCTGAGCAGAGTGGGAGACCAAGATCGGCCTTGTGGTGATGCAGGTCAGGAGAAGAGGATTGAACACACTCTGGGAGAAGTATGAAGAGCCACCTGAATCTTCCTCTTTATGAGACAAAAGCCTTCTCAGGGAAATGCAAAACATGTGATGTCCCCAGGCACAGGTGAAGACTCATTGTGGCTAGTGGGGGGATAAAGGAAAAAAGCTTTCTACTCTGAGGAAGAGGCTGGACACTGCTGGGCTCATAATCCTATATCCTATACCAGGAAAAAGGCAGGAAACTCTCTCTTAAACAAAAACCACCAAAGGCACCAGAGACAGAGATTGGCTGCAAAAGGAGGAAGGTCAGAACCAACAGGAAGCACAACCCCTCAGATCAGGCACACCGAGTCTGCTGAAGATCAAGGATGGACTAGAACTCTGCCAGCCAGAAGTCAATACATGCCATTTTAAAAGCACTGGGGGAAAACTGTAAATGCCAACTATAAATTAGTAGATTTTAATCCAAACATATTAATAACTATATTAAATGTAAGTGAACTAAACATACTAATTAAAGACAAGCATTCTCAGGTTGAATACAAAAGAAATAGTCAACTGCAAGTTGTCTTTAGGTAACTACTTCAAATACAAGGTTATAGATAGGTTAAGGTGAAAGAACATGAAAAAGTTATTTCTTATTGACACTAATGAAAAGAGAGTGTGGTTATATTAATATTGTATGAAGTAAACCTCAAAAAAGAGAGGATTTTTTTGGTATAATGAAGGATGGTATATAATGATAAAAAAGGCCAATTTACCCAAAGACATAATGATCCTAATGTGGGACCCAGGAAATTGAACAAAATCCCCTACCCCTGGACAAGCAGAGCAGGACTGACTCTATTTTGGGCTGCACCGGCCTTGTGCTGACCTGCTTATTACTTAGGGCACTGCCCCGCCCTAATCAAAGACCAGGACACACCCTAATCGGAAATCCGGCTCAGGGATACTGCCCTGCCCTAGTCAATGACCAGGACACACCCTAACCGAAATCCGGCTCAGTGGACCAGCATGTCTGTGCAACTTTCTGCGATCCCACTGGCCACTGGCACCTATAAAGTTGCTAAGCCTTTTAGTCTCGGGGTCCAAGTCCCTGCTCCACTGCACCGGGTATACTTGGACCCAGGCTCGAGCTTGATAAATAAACCCTTGTGTGATTGCATCGGTGTCGGCTCCTTGGTGGTTTCTCAGATACGCGATCTTGGGCACAACACCTAAAGGCATATGCAACTAACAACAGGGTCACAAAATACAAAAAGAATAGAGACTGAAAGAAGAACAGAAAGTCCAATATAATTAGGTTTCTGATTTCAGCACCAAGATGTAAGGAGCTTCAAAGTCATCACATCACCTCCAACGTTACAAGAAAAACCTGAACAACCTGAAAATTTACAACTTTCATACATTGCTGATGGGAATGTACAGTCATTCTGGGAAGAAGTTTGACAGTTTCTTACGCATTTAGACATAAAATTACCTTATAATCCAGAAATCCCACTCCTAGGCCTTATCCCCAAGGAAAGAAGACATGTTTGCACAAGTACATAAATGTTTAGAACAGAATTACTCATAATCACTTGAACAGGAGACAATCCAAAAATCTTTTATTTGGTGAACAGATAAGCAAACTGTGGAACATCAATAAAATGAAATACTAGCCAGTAGTAAATAAGAACAAATTACTAATACTTATAATACAGATGAGTCTTAAATGCATTTGCTATGGGAAAGAAGCCAGACCCAAAAGGCTACATGTTATATGACATTCTGCAAAAATTAAATTAAAGAAATAGACTGGTATTTCGCAGGGATTGGGGCCTGGGTGAGGGGTCACCACAAGGCGAAACAAGGAAACTTTCAGGAGTAAAGAAATGTTCTGTATATTGACTGTAGTGGTGATTATGTGGCTATTTGAATTTCTAAAAAACTAATAAAATTGTACACTAGAGGAGAACTCTACTTTTGCAAATTATAACTCAATACACTTGATTTTATGATGATTAATGTGAGCTGCACTGTTGGCTATTGTTTGGACAAAACATGAGCCCATTTATAGAGTTTAATAACAACAAAAAATAAATATAATTTCTGGTTTAAAAAGTTGAATGTAACAAAACACAGGAATTACTGATTAGCTAATGTGAGGATGCATACATATTTTATTTGTGCTTCATTGAAATGTATGTCCCTCCCAATCACCAACTCACATCTCTTACAGTTATCAGGCCCTCTGTTTCTAATTGGATGACAGTGGTGAAGAGAGGACATACTACTCCCTTGAATAGCTGTGAGAACAGTGAATGTATAGTTTCATACATACAGTGCTAAGGTGTCTCAAACTCCCTGCAATATGCAGAAACTACAATTTTCAAAAGATCCTTGATGTGTCTGTGAAAACATCCATGTTTCTCCCTCTTGTGTTAATTAGACAACTGACCTGTGGTGCATCAGAAAGGGGATCTTGGGAGAAATAACAGACCTCGTTTTACTTTTCCCTGTCCCATCTGCTGTGGGCATCTCCTGTTTTCAAGTGAACCTAGTAGTTGGAAGAAGATTTAAGAAGCTTGTTGATACAGTCCGTTAGGATTAGTCTCACAGGACCCAGAGCTGGATGGAGTGAGTGAGGACCCCAAGGGACATGAAAGATGGCCGGCATAGTTTCCTTCATTGAAAAGAATATTTCAGGATGATGTGTCAAAATCTATCAGTCTTTCTCCGTATGACTTACATCTTGGGAGTCCTAAGAATCCTTGGTCTGAATGCTTTTTAGGCTTGCTATACATCAGTTTTTCAGTGATTTAGGGTTTAATTCTACTTTCCAATGGATATCTGTTTTATCTTTCAGTGTAGACCAGAAAAGCAAGTCAGCAAGCTTTGATAGGGATGCCTTTAAGTGATACATAGATTCCATAAGTCTCATTCTTCTAGTAAAGAATCCAGAAAACCTTAGTGAAGTAGTGGAAAATACTTGCATTCCTTTGTTAACAAGAGAATTGTAAAGCGATTTGAAACCGATGCAGGCAGGCCTGGTCCGAGGATGCAGAGAGGTCCTGCAGAATAAGCCAAGAGTCTTTGGCTTCACACAGGCTGGAAATCAAAATGTGAGCCAGTAGAAATGAGAGCCGAGTTTACTCAGGACAGAGAGAGAGAGAGAGCAGGTATAGAGTGCTGGGAGTCCAGGAAAAGAAAGGGAGCATGAGTCTCATCTGTGCTTTAGATCTGGGGTTGTTTTTGTTTTTGTTTTTGATGATTGTGGTATGGCACACGTATCCTCTCAGGCACCCAGGAACTGGTCAGAACAAGGACAGGATCCAGGTGTCCATCATAAGTCACTTATTCCCTGGAGCCAGGGGGGTTTGGTGTCCAGATGTCTGGCTCCTGTGGTCTGGAATATGCACATGATGAGCTCGCCCTGTCACTGCTTAGATAGTATCTATTGTGCTGAAAGTCTCCAAAGATATCATTACTCCTTGTTCCTTACTAGGAAGATATACATTAAGGCATGTGTAGGGTAAGGGTGTAGGTCCTAGCAAGAATAAAAGCAGGAAAGGCAGCAAAAGGCAGATTTTCATGGAATCCTTTAGCTTCCCTGTCTCAAATGCTATGAAAAGCCATAGAAGAAGAATGGTCCTGATGTTAGCATGATGGATAACAGCTCAGGCCTTGAAGCCAGTCTGCTTATGTATGAATTGCAGCTCTGACGGTGAGCTGTGTGTTCTTCAATAAGTTACTTATTTTCTCTGCGTCTCTTGTTTTTTCATCTGTAAGACAGGGTTAATAACAGCCTTTCATGAGTTAACACATGTACACTTCTTAGAACAGTGCTGATGTGTATTAAGTGCCATGGAGGTACTTTCCATAAAATGAAAAATGGCATGCCTTAAACAACTAATGACATGTAGGAAAAGAAATCAATTTGACCTTGATGTTTTAAACATCCTTTTTCAAGGGGCACAGATTTAGTGAAATAGGCTCACTTTTTTTTCCACCAGTTCAAACTACCTGGTTTTGAAATAAGAAAATTATATAGTTCTGAGGTTTGATATTGGCTTCTGCAATTTTTTTAAAGAGTCTATGGACAGATGAGAAGATAATAAAAATTATAGTAACCAAATAAAAAATGTAATGGGATAGCCCACTAACTTTGGAAGTAAAGGAATTAGGGACAGCTTAGAATTTCTGGATCCTGCCTCCAAATATAATCACCTTGGGCATTAGAGATTTAACATACAAATTTTGAGGGATACATGAACAGTCCATAATAGCATGCAATGTAAATTATTAGCCACTAGAATAGTTAAGACTACTACATTAAAAAAGAAAAAAAGAAATAGTCCTTGAAACCAAGAGTTTCAGCTCAGGTCATGATTTCAGGGTCCTGTGATCTAGCTTCCTGTTGGGCTTCACCTTCAGCAGGAGCCTGCTTGTTTCTCTCTCTATCTCTGCACCTCCTCCCACTTGCTTTCTCTTTTTTTCTCAAATAAATAAATAAATCTTTAAAAAGTAATATGTGAATATTATGAGTGAATAATATGAATAGGAATTGGAAATAGAAAAAAGGAGCTGCTTATTTTTAATGTAATTACTTGACATAACTGGAATTGTGTTTTGCTACATACACATATTATTTTTAAAATGAAAAGAAAGGTATTTTAGAAGAAGCACCCCAAGTACTGGTTGTTTATGTTGTGCTAAGTACTGCCCTTATTCCGGCCAGGGTTTTGTTTTTTTGTTTTTTGTTTTTTTTTTTTCTGGATTGAAATCATTGTGAAAGGACTTTATTAAGTGAATCAAAAGAGAAAAAAACCTTCATGCATCTTCACAGGGAAATACAGTTTTAAATGTTATTTTCTTTTGTTTTTAAAAATGCATTTTGCTCTTAAAGTTTTTAATAATTAGGTCTTTACAAAGGAAAGGGAATAAGATATTGCCATAATTGAGATGTAAGAAAACTTCAAACACAGAGGTTGTTTTTTATGATTCCTAAGGGGAAAATCTGATAGTTATTTAGACCAAGAATCTGAATAACAATGATGTGTGCATAGCTTTAAAAATAATTTGTTGGTGGCTGTTACAGTTTAAACCAGTAACTTCTTACTACTTTGTAAGGTAAATAGCTTTTTTGACTTCCAAATTGCAAGGACAACTTAGGGTCAAGATCAGGTGTCTGGCTGATATGAAATAAACAAGACTGTCAAAATGGCAGAAGAATGGCATGCACCTGCCCCAGATACTGACACAACTACCTATTTCTGGAAGCATTTGGACTCCAGGGAGTACTCAGAGGGTCCAGAGGCTACTTAGTCAACCAGCCAGTTCTGGAGTTAGTTAATTTTGGAATTCATAATTCAATGCACATACAGCTGGTGTTTGAAGCCAGGAGATCTTTAAACTGTCTCTCTACCAGAAACTTTCAGTGCTAGGTCTTCTTGGGAAGACAGAAGTACTTCTTTTAAACACAGAAGGAAAAGGAGGCCAAGGTTAAACAGTATGCTGGGAAGGTGATGGCAGTGAGCAGTGAGAGAGAAGGTGGGCAGACAGAACTTGCTCAGGACTGCGTGTTCATGGGGACATTGGGCTCCTATTTGAGTCCCAGTGGCTGAAAATGGCTCTTTATTGTGGTTTCCGCTACTTTCCCCTCTCCCTCAGCACAGCATACAACTGAAGGACAGAAAATCCGATGACATACTAATTACTGGTGAAGGATGCCCTATACAAGCTATCATTTACCCTCATATTTGAAAGAGGCAGAATCGTCTTTGAATTGTCTTTATTTTTATTTTTAATTTTTTAATTTTTATTTTTTGAATTGTCTTTATTTTTAAATCTTACCTTTCACCAACTTGAAGAGTCACCTTTACCAACCACGTCTCGCAGCCTACCTTAAAATCCCTTGACCCCCAAAGCATTTTCTTAATCAATGTTCAGTTGATGAAGCGATGTTGCAACACATCTCGCTTTTAAATTGTATCTCGATGGCACCATGGAAACACAACCGTCTTTCCAAAAGCACCTGTCCCCACCCTTCCCTTGTCACAAGAATATATACTAATTTTGGAGTTGCAGGGGCAATTTTAGCAACCAACAGAAGCTCTAGCAGCTGATCAAAGTCCTAGCCTGAAGTTCCCAACTTCTCAGGACTGGATCATCGCAAACCCAACAGCACCATGACCTCTCTAAAGGAATGGCACCACCAAGTTGAAACGACGTTTTTAACCAAATCACCACTTGTACAAGCTTTCTGAGTTTCACTGAAAAAGATAAAGAAGGAATTCCATTAAAAAAAGAAGACATCTGTTGCCTCCCGTGTCTTGGCGTCTTACGTTGCCAAGTTCCTGTGGCTAGCTTTCGGTCCACTCATATTTCTGGGACAGAAATCTTCCCAGTGAGCTCTTTAGAGTGTGAACATCAGAACTTCAATAGCCATATTATGAGGTAATAAATATAATACCGATGTGGGTCATTTCTTGAAATACCTACCCTTCACGTGGTAAAACACTGCGGCAAAGCTACAACCAAATCAAATTGAAGGTAGGGGGAAAAAACCCACATTTCTTCAAATAACAACCAACAACAAGAGTTATTTCTTACTGAAGAAAAGGACCGAATTGCTGGGATTCCCTCAGGTTTTATTATGAATGTCCATTTCCGGGTTTTGTTACACTTTATTGCCTCAAAACATGAACACATCTGTCTCCAATGATGCTTATTTTTTCCAGTCATTTCCCACTGCGTTAGTGACAAAAGGCCATCCAATGCTGCCCATTCTATTTCAGCTTTATCACATCGCTATACTCAGAAGGGCTAACTGCAACTTTTAAAAAGAAAGTAAGACAACGATTTTTGCCATCTGAAACCTGCTTTGAAAACTCCTGTGAAAATAGTGGTGAGATGATGCAGGGAGATGGAAGAATGAAAACACCTTCACTTAAAAAAAAAATTCCACCTGTCAAAATACAAAATATCACAAATCAGAAAGCATCTACCCACACAGCCCCCAAGGTGAGAGAGAAATTTGGATCGACTTTGAAACTTGCGAACAATTTCTCCCCGAGTGTGACTTTCTTCTCAGTCTCTCTCTATGACATTCTTTGCAACGCAAAAGTTTTTAATTTCGAATGTTGGGGAATTCCATTTACAGATTATTTTATGTATCCTACTTTTGGGGTCATAGTAAGACTCTACCTACCCTATGGTTATAAAGAGTTTCTTTTATGTTTTATTCTGAAAGTATATAGTTTTATGTTTTATATTTAGACCCATGATCCGTTCTGAGTTAATTTGTAGAAGTGTGAGATTTAGGTTGGCGTTCATGTCCTTGTATTGAGGTGTCCAAATGTCTCAGCAACATTGGGGGAAAGAGTATCCTTTCTCCATTGAATTGTCTTTGTGTCTCGGTCAAAATCAATAGGCCGTATTTGAGTGGGGTTACGTACTGCTCTCCTCCGCTGGTCTGTGTGTCCATGCTTTACCAATTCTACTCTGTTTTGATGATTGCAGCTTTAGAGTACACCTTAATATCAGGTCATGTGAGCTTCTCATTTGGCCATTTTTCAAAATGTTTTAGCCATTCTAGTTCCTTTACATTTTCACCCACACTTTAGAATCAACCTGTAAAGACCTACAAAGAATCTTGCTTGGATTTTGATGGTGATGGCAATGAACCTGTATATCACTTTCCAGAGAGTTCACCTTGTGACTGTAGAATCTTCCAACGTGTTAATGCAGCCTTTCCCATCTGTTTGAAGGTCTTTGTTTCCTGTCAATAGCACTTTTTTTTTTTTCTTTAGTTTTCATAGTACATGTCCTACACATAATTTTGCTAGGCTTAAAAGCTAAATATTCTGTTTGGAGTGGAGATATTATAAATGGCACTCTTTCCTAAATTTATATCCCCAGTTGTTCATTGACTTTGTTATAGAAATGTAATTTATTTTTGTATGCTGACTTTATATCCTGTATCCTACCATTGTTCTAGCTCCACTTAGTTCTGAGGATTTTTATTGTTGTTAGATTCTGTGTTGGGTGTCCTTTATCAAATTAAGGGATTTCTGTTCTTAGTTTTCTGCGTGTTTTTTTTTTTCTATTACAAGTGGATATTAACCAGTTGTTTTGCATCTACTGAGATATTCATGCCAGTTTTCTTTTGGTCTATGGATACACTGTACAATGTTGGTACATTACATTGATATTTCAGTGTTACTCATATTTTAATACTTGAAGGTTAAAACAGCACTGCATTTCAGGGGTGAATCCCTTTAGGTCATGATGTGTTATCATTCTTTAAAACAGGAGAGTTTTTGTGCAAACCGGTAGCACAATATTACAAAGTATTTACATTGACAGTGATAAAATCTACTAGCCTCATTCAGATTCTCCTAGCCTTGATTGTACTCACACACTTTGTATGCGGTTTTGGTTTGTGTACTTCCTATGTGCAATTTCATCATAAACGCAGTTTGTATATCTACACGGTCACAGCCGTATCTGAGCTGTGCCGTATCTCTAGGATGCCTCAGGTGCCCTTCTACCAGCATACTCACATTTCTCCTGCTTCCCCAGCCCCTCTCTAATCCTTGGCACCTGCTAATCTGGTCTCATTTCTGGAATATTGTCATTTTAAGAAAGTTACATAAAAGGAACGATACAGCATGTAACCTTTGAGAATGATTTCTTCCAGTGAGTATAATTCCTTTGAGGTCCATCTAAGTCATGTGTGCCAACAGCTCATCCTCTCTTACTGTTGTGTGGTTGTCCATGCTCCCCACATGCTGCAGTTTGGTTAACTGTTCAGCCATTGAATGACATCTGGGTTGCCAGTTTTTAGCTACCCTAATAAAGCTGCTATGAACATTCACTTGCAAGTTTTTGTGTGAACATAAGTTTTCATTTTTCTGGGCTAAATCCCTAAGAATGCAACTGCTGGGTTGCATGGTAGTTTTGTGTTTTAAAAGCAACTGCCAAACTGTTTTCTATAGCAGTTGAATCATTTTACATACTACCAGCAATGCAGGAATGATCCAGTTTCTCTGCATCCTTGCCAACATTTGCTAATGTCACTATTTTTTATTTTATCCATTTTGATAGGTGTGTAGTGATATCTCATTGTGGTTTTAATTTGCATCTCCCTGATGGCTAATGATGTCGAGCATCTTTTCATGTGCTTATTTGCCATCTGTCTATTCTCCTCAGTAAAATGTCTCTTCACATGTTTTGCCCATTTTCTAATTGGATTTTTTTTTGACTATCGAGTTTTGAGAGTTCTTTATTCCAGATACAGATACTTTGTGGGATATGTGGCTTTCCACTAGTATGTAGCTGCTGTTTCATTCTCTGCAGTAGAGACATGCGACATGTCTTAAGACTGAGATGCAACCCAGGGAGAAAGGACTCTATCTGGGCCCTTTCAATTATCTATCTAGAGGCAGGAGAACTCTGGGCTGCACCCCTTTCTCTGTTGTGTGGGGGGTCCTAAGGTGCCTTGCTTCTCTGTCACCCCTCCAGTCCTTGGGTTTTTAGCCAGACTGTTTTAACTTTTCTCTTTATGGACCTTTCCTTTGGTTGCTTCTTGCGCTATTTCCAGGCTTTTGCAGGGAAGCCTAGAGAAATGAGTTTACACTGTCTAAACTGGAGCAGGTCATTCACATTTAAAGTCAAGGGTTAGGTTAAAAGCTGCCACTTAAATCATTGTTTTTGACTTCTTCCATCCTTCTTTGTTTCCTTATTCCCAACTTATCTTCCTTTTCTTGGGTTAATTGAAAGTTTTTATGATTCCTCTTAACTCCTCTGTTGATTATTTATATCTCATTTTTTTTTAAAAGTGGTTGTCAACTTATCAAAGTCTATTTTCAAATACTATTACTCTTTGCATGTAGGAATGCAAAAAACAGCATATTTTCAATTATTGTCTTATCCCTCCTTTCTACCGGTGTGTGATTGCAACTATTTCAGGCAAACAAGTGACAAATCCTTCTTCTTGAAGGTGTCAGTTTTCTCCTTCCATTTTGGGTGAGTTGTCTGTTTTGTATCTTCAGTTCTCCAAAGCATTCAAACTAAATTTATGAATTTGAAGTTAGTTTGGATATTTTTCATTGTAAGTTTGAAAGAAACATTCCTACCCATTCATTGCATTCCAGTGTAGAAATATTGGTTTTTAATTTTTAAACTATGTCATGATGTATTTCCCTGTTTGTATAATGTTGGAGTTGATTGCTAAGATCTTGTTAATGATGTTTGCATTTACATCCATTGGATACATTGAGCTGTAGATTTTTTTCTTATAACTTTGTAAATTTGATTTTGATATCAGTTTAGCTCTGACCTGATAAAATGAGTGGGGAAGTATTTCCTATTCATCTATTTTCTTCAATACTTTTTGAGGGATTGTTATTTTTTACCATAATGTTGGGTTAAATTTACCAATGAAGCCATTTGGATCTGGAGTTTCTAAAGGTAAATATTTTAACTATAGATTGCATTTCTTTAGGGTATATACAGTCACTAAGAGTATCCATTTCCTCTTGAGTGAGTTTTGGTAATTTGCATATTTTCAAATATTATCCATTTCATCTAACTTGAAAATGTTATGGGCATAAAGTTTTTTCATTATTTTTTATTTATTTATTTTTATTTATTTTCATTTATTTATTTATTTCATTTATTTTTATTTATTTTTAGTTTTTTCATTATTTTTTATTTATTCATGAGAGACACAGGAAGAGGGGGAAGCAGGCTCCATGCAGGGAGCCTGATGTAGGACTCCATCCTGGGTCTTCAGGGTCAGGCCCTGGGCTGAAGGTGGTGCTAAACTGCTGAGACACCCAGGCTGCCCCAGTTTTTTCATTATTATTGTCTTATTATTCTTTTCTTATTTTTATCCTAAATGTAGGATATCTAGCATCATCTTCTCCTGTCCTGATATTCATCCCATTGTTGATGCTATTAGTATACTATAATTTCTGTAGGGTTTGTAGTAATGTCCCTTTGTTCACTCCTGACATGGTAATTTGTGTCTTAGTTCCATTTTGTCTTGTTTATTGTGACTTAATGTATCTCAGTTTTCTTTTCATAGAACCAGTTTTTGGTTTTATTGATTTGTTGATCCACTGTCTAACTTATTCATATTTTTCTCTTTATAACTTCCCCCTTCTTTTACATAAGGTTTAATTTGTTCTTTTCTTTGAACTTTTGCTCAGCTTTCTTGAGTTATAATTGACATATAACATTGTATAAGTTTGCAGTGCCCAAGCTGGTGATTGATACTTGTATATGTTGTGAAATGATCAGCACGGTAAGGTTAGCTAAGGTTCATCTTAATGTGGAAGTTCAGAACATTGACTTGAGACTCTTCTTTTGTAACAAGAACATTTAGAGCCACAAATTCTTTCCTGGAGAATTGTTGTAACTGCAAAACACATTTTGAATTGCTGGGTTTTAGTTAATTCAGTTTAAACTATTGTCTAATTTACTTTGTTATTTCTTCTTTGGCCTATAAACTATTCTGATTTGTTATTTAATCTGCAAATAGTTAGGGTTTTTCACATATCTTATTGTTGCTGATTTCTGGCTCAATTCTGTTTTGATCAGAGAATATAAGTTGTATCATCTCAGACTTTTAAAATTTACTTAGTCTTGCTTTTATTGCCAATATTAGTCATTTGTAATTGTGGAGATATAAAAGTTGATTGGGTTTCCCAGTGTTCCTGACACTCTTCATATACCCTGGGAATTTTATCCATAGTCATGTGTTTGGTTAGTTACTCTGATCCACGAAGATAATAAAAGTTTGCTTATCTTTCAAGAGGGCCAAATAGTTAGGTTTTCAGGATGAATCAAGCCCAGGACACTGGAGACATGTCTAGGTGATGGAATCCTAGATACATAGGGCTACTGACCCTTGGAAAGATTTATGTACACACCAAAGGAATGGAGTTAAAACAAGACCTTTTAGAATGGACAAGAGTAGCTACCTCCTTTCATTTCATGAATAAGAATGCTCATTTATTCTTGTTCTTCATTGTCCTGGTTTCCTAGAGCTGCTGCAGTAAAATTGAGGCTTCAATAATAGACATTTTTCCTCATTATTCTAAGAGTCTGAAATTGAGGTAGGGCTGCACTCCATCTGAAGGCTCTTGGGGAGAATATGTTTCATGGCTCTGCTGAAATTCTTTGGTTTACTCAAACCCCTGTGTCTATCATCACATGCCTTCTCCTTTTCTCCTCTACCTTTGTGCACTTCCCTTCTTCTTATATTGACACTAGTCACATCAGATTAGGGCCCATTCTAATGAACTTTTGTTAACTTGATTATCTCTTGAAAGGTCCTATTTCCAAATAAGATGACATTCACAGAGCTTAGGACTTGAATATGTCTTTTGGGGAAACAAAATTAAACCTGCAATAGATGACTGTTAGATATGTCAAATTTGACATGTCCATACTGAAATCCTACTATTTCCATCTGAAATATCTACTGGCAAATTTCTTTGATGTCAACTTTACCTACTTGCTACCCAGGTCAAACATCTTGTAGTCCTCTCTGACTCTTCTCTTTTTCTCAAAACACATGACCAATATCTAAGAAATCTTGATTATCTGACCATTTCTGTTGTCTCTGACTTGGTTCAAGGTGTCATATTTATAATTGTTTCATAATATTACGTTCTGTCCCTGCACTATACCTTATGTGGCAATATCCTAATGGTTAATTTTTGCTCCAAATATTTACTATTGTAAATGGCACTGTGATAATAATCCTCATCAAACATCTTTCTACACTTAAGTAATTACCTCTTCTAAGAAGTCAAATCTTAGAAGTTGCAGTCAACTTGCAACTGGCTGAACTGCCTTTCAAAAAAATTGTACAAACTTGTTCCTTTCAAATGATTTGTCTATTCACTGCTAAGATAAACATCCTTACCTTCTAATAGCATGTTGATTTTTTTTTTCTGGGGTGTTGATTTTTGAGAGAAGTTAAACTGTTTGTTTCTTCTATTTAATTTAAATTAATATTTATTGTGTACCTACCAGGAAGCAGCTACTGTTGTAGACACAGGTTCCTGCTTTCCTGGAGCTTAAATTCTAGTTGAGAAGATAGACTATAAATAATAAACATAGTAAACAAATGCATTATATAGTATATTAGAAGGTGATATCTACTGTGTCCAGCACTTTGGCCTTGAATACATGTATTAATATATAAAAAATAAATATAAATATATATTCTTAGGGCTCAGTTAGTTAAGTGTCTGCCTTTGGCTCAGGTCATAATCTCAGGTCCTGGGATGGAGCCCCATGCCAGGATCCCTGCTCAGCGGGGAGTCTGCCTCTCCCTCTCCCTCTCTGCATCCTCTCCACTCATGCTCTGTCTCTCACTTTCTCTCAAATAAATCAAATCTTAAATATATAATGTTTATTATATATATATGTATATATGTATATTATCTGAATAAACAGAAGCTATGTCTACCATGCTCCTTACTTTCTTCTGAGCTCTGAGAAGATTTGGGTTCTTCCTATTATGCCCCTCAAAATAATTTTTCCACCCTCTAACCATTATCCAATTCCACAGCCATTTAAGTATGTTTAAATATTCGTTATAGGAGCACCCCATTCTTGTTACCAAACTGTGTCTCAGTTGGGGTACTACTAGAAAACCAGAACTAGCAGTGTGTGTGTGTGTGTGTGTGTGTGTGTGTAATATAAATAAAGAGAAGGAGACAATGAGGCTCACAATCGTCGGGGCTGCCTATCCAATGAGAAAACGTCAAGTCAGGCGGCAGGCAGGTAACTCACACAGAGTGAGGCTGCAATGGAAGCAGAATTTCTTCTTCAAGGAAATCTCAGTTTGACTTGTAAATCATCTCCTCTGATTGGGTGATACTCACCTGCATTATCAAGGGTAATCTCTTTCACTTAAAGCCGGTTGAAAAATAACTTCACAGCAATGCCTGGGTTCGTGTTTGATTGAATAACTGGGCACTACAGCCTAGCCAAGTTGTCACGTAAAACCAACCATGACACTCACAGATTGGCAGTTTGTGTGGGAAGAATTCCCATCAGTTTTTATTGCGTTGTGTTAGAGGTAAAAATTAGGGGCAGAAAGGAGCCATCAGACCTATTATTTACTGTGAGGCATTTAATCAGAAATCTGTCTCTGATCCAGAATGCCTCATGTGTGAATTCAAGATAAAATTAACAAAGATGAATATTAAAAACCCAACAGTAATCTAATAATAAAACTATAAATTTTAAGGGAAAGTTTTACTAGTTTAATTAAATGTTACAATTTTTGAGAACACCTTCCAAAACATGCATCAATAATTTATTGCTATAACTCAGTTCGTTGTCTCAACATCTGTTGACTGTGGATAAAATTCTTCTGTACTCACTAGATTGTTAATATAAAATTCCACTGTATGGTGTTTATTACCCAGTTATGGAAACCGTCAAATTGACTATATGATGTACTTTGGCTTCTTCAGTCTTGTCTTTCTTTTACCAACTTATTTTTGGAGTTCTTTTATTGAGTTCATATTTTAATTAAATTCTGCTATTGTGGGAATCACGTAAAGATATTTGTTGCTATTTCTTGATATATTTTCCCAATAAACTTCTTTTTATAGGTTTTACATGTTTTTCTTGTATTTTTATTCACCAACTAGTTAATTAATTATCTTTAATATGTTTTATTTTATTTTGACCTTGAGGATGTAGCAATGAATATATCAAATATGATCCTGCACTTCTGGAACTTAAATTCTTGTCCTGAGAGACAGATGATCAACCTGAGAGTACATCCCATTGAATGTCTCTTAGAGAAGCCCTTTTCACCCAGCCTGGAGTCACTGCACCTGGTGAACTGATCTTGAAACACACCTGCCATGGGGGGTGGAAAGCTCAGAAGTCCTTCCTGCTCATGCTAATGTCCTGCACTTGTAAAAGGGATCTTTTTTCTGAGGAGTTTTCTACCCTTGGTTTATCCAGTGCCACCGTTTCCAAACTATAGAATATTATGAAAAGTCTTTCTACATTCTGCTTTCTGGAGACAGGGATAGAATGAAAATGTTCAGTTTGGCTGATTTAAATTTTTAATTTCTTATGTACTACTATCCTTTCTTCGTGACTCGTTGATGATGGAAAAATTTTAGCTAGTTTTTAATTTTATAAATCAATTTGCACCTTTGTATTTAATTTGTATACATATATTTTGCTCCTTTGTATTCATTTTTCTTAAGTGTTGCACGAGGAACATTCTATGACCATGTTTCATTCTGCCCTCTTTACCTGAAAATCTGAGCCTTAATGTAAAATAGTTACCTTAATGTCTCCTAGAACAAAATTCCTTGATATTCTTTAATGAATGATCTTTTTTTTGTCTTCCTACGGTGTCCATAGGCATTCAAATAGATGATGCTATCTGTCAGCTTCACACAACCATATCTGTAGGCTCCAGATGAGTATCTGAAATCAATAGGGATGAAATCGTGGTAATTAAATTATAGCACTTACATATAATTACACTTATGTAAAAAATATCCACCCCTGCTCATAGCTGCTCCTGAATATGATAGACATAAATCTTTGCAAATGATCTCTTTGGGGGTGGGGAGGAGAAAGAGCGTTAATCTTTAAAATTATGCCGGGAAAAATTAGGATACTGGAACTATTTCACTTCAGAGAAATCATTTGATTCAAAGTCCAGCTTTAAACAGGTTCATTTTAGTAATTTTTATCTTTGAAAATTAATTTTGATGCAGTTCTTTCTGCAAAGCTTCATGATGAAAGAACTGATCTCCTGGGGCAGTATGCTTGAGCACTGAGCAAAGCAGGACCCGTAGAATCAGGGTGGTAGGTTATGCACCTCATATCCTCAGGAACGCACATCACTCTGGACACCTTGTAAGCATTTAATCAATGAACTGATGCTTGTTTGAATAAGTTGATTAATTAATCGACATCAAAAAGAGTCCTGTTCTCCCAAGCATTCAGTAACACGGCCTAGATGATTACATTGTGTTAGACCAGAGGTGATATGTGGTATATTCAAAGTTTCTGTTGTCACTTGTTTTACACTGAATTCACTTTTTTGTTCGGCAAAAATTTGCTCATTTTACTGCAATTTGCTCTTTCTGCTCCTCATATGGGTGACCAATCAATAGTTTATTTATGTAGGTTCCAAATAGTCAATGATATGTATTCTCTAAACAATAAATTTCCTAGCACCTTTGCCCATATGGGATCTGAAATGATGGGAGTGTGGAAGGGGGACAAAAGTAGGTCTGCTATTGCTATGAGTTAGCTAGTGATCGAATTGTGAGGAAGTACCCATGGATAGGCCACCAGCCTCTACCATCCCAAACCAGTGCCAAATGAAAGAAGCATATCTCCTAACCCCTTTAAAATGGCATGACTTGGTAGCCTAGATTATGCTTTTTCCTCCAGGAGAATTAGTAGTCATTTCCTTTTAAGAATTGTCAAAAAAAAAAGGTGAATTTTTTTTATCAAGTTTGACTTAAGAGTTTCAATAGCTATAAAATTAGAATTATACCAATCCTACCTATATTACACCTATGACAGAGAAAAAAAGAGAATAGATACAAAAAAGTGCTTTAAAATGATAAATTTTGGGGGCGCCTGGGTGGCTCAGCGGTTGAGCAGCCTGCCTTTGGCTCAGGTCATGATCTTGGGGTCCTGGGATTGAATCCTGCTTCAGACTCTCTGCAGGGAGCCTGCGCATGTCTTTGCCTCTCTCTGTGTGTCTCTTGTGAATAAGTAAATTAAATTTTTAAATAAATTTAAAAAATTAAAATGATAAATTTTTAATTTAGTAAATTAGTAAAACAGGTACATAAAGTACTGTTTATCATCATTTTATGATCATCATATAATCATCAAAAGCCTACTTTTCTTTTTTTTTTTCAAAAGCCTACTTTTCTAATCTTCCTTTAATACGGAAAATTTATTGGTCAAAAATTATAAATGTATATGTAAAACAAATACTAGAAAGGTAAAAACATATGATTTAAAATATAAATAAGAAATAACCATGAATATACTAGGCTTAGTTTAGCAGCTTCTAACTCATAATTACCAATGTGTCACATATAATGTCTGCATCTACATGGAACCAACAAATTTTGCAACTTTCAATTATTTAGGTATTTGGCATTATGTACATAAAACACAAAATTTTCACTCACCACCTATGAAGACACATTTGACTGTACACGGTTGCCATCAAAGTAATTGAGAATTATTATTTGCTGCTCTTTAATCACTCTGGCTATTTGGAGAAAAGATATGTAAACCAAAGAACCACTACCTAGTTGGGATTTCACATTTTAAGAAACTGTTGATGTGGTCAAGAAAAAAAAGGAAATGGGAGATGCAGCTGTTAATAAAAATTGAAGTTTTTCCATGTTGGCAAGCATACATCACACATGCCTTTCCCTAAGCCTGCATCTCTGGGTCCCAGGAAAGTGTTCTCATGACCTAATACCGCCCTTCCCAGAGACAAAGGACCAGAAGTCCTTTCTGGATGTGAGGTTATTCAACCTCTGCTGGACGAGATCACCCTCCCAGGTGTGCTGACGGGATGTGCGTTAGTCCTATGAAGAGCCACGTTTGCTTATTTGTCTCTCTTCTGAGTAGTTTTACTGTAATGTGGCAGTAGTTTAACCAGGGGTATCTGGAGACCAACCCCAATGCAAACAACCCTGCCTAATTTTCTTTTCTTTTACCATAGAAATCTTTACTCACTCTGCAGGTTGTTATTAATCACACTCACTTTTAAAGGTAATCTAGCTTTAATACATTGTCAGTGCATTTCTCTAGGGTGCATAAAAAGTGATCCTTCTTTTTAAGCAGTGAATATATACTTAATGCCATTTCCTGATTCTGGAACAGCTTTCTATTATTTCTGCTTTTAGCCAAGGGAAGTGACCAAAGTAAGGATGTATAAAGTACACCCTGCTCAGTGTTGTAACTTCCAAATGTCTTTAGGGTCACTGCTTTAAAATGGTGCCAGAGAGTAATGGCTGCATATTATCAGCTTTAGGACTCTTCCACTGGCATCTTCTTTAGTTCTTACCTGGCTCACACTGCCAGAAACAAAGCTCTCTGCTCTGAGAAGGGCGGGAGGATGGATATTTCAAAGAACCAAAAAGCCTCTCAGAGAGTCTCATAAAGCTACAGCTATAAAAAGGGTCTGCTATTTAAGGCACTTAGCTGGTTGCCCACCACCTTCCTATTTGCTTAGGTGTGTAGAATAAAATTTATTGTGTCTAGAAAGCACCATTAATGCTTCGATATTAGACTGAGTCACATGAAATTGCCTTTTTCTTGTGAGTAAAAATGTGATCCAATATTAGCAGTTCTGTGTGGTTCAGCCTAATACTTGGGAATATGTTTATCGGCCTGCTACCCCACCAGTAACTTTTCCATAGAAATGGAGAATAGTGCTTGGCAACACAAAGGATATATATATATTTTTTATTTATTTATGATAGTCACACAGAGAGAGAGAGAGAGAGAGGCAGAGACACAGGCAGAGGGAGAATCAGGCTCCAAGCACCGGGAGCCCGATGTGGGATTCGATCCCGGGTCTCCAGGATCACACCCTGGGCCAAAGGCAGGCGCCAAATCGCTGCGCTACCCGGGTATCCCCAACACAAAGGATATTAATGTTCTGATTTGCCCACATATTGGTAGAATGGTACATTCCCTTTAAGAGGCTCTGGATAGAAGCTGGCTTTTGTAGGTTGTGTTCAGAGTAGGTAGACCAGTTCATGAATAATTTTCAGTGGCTAAAGCAAAATAACTTTTTTCCCCTCACAAATTAGAAGCTTCAGTAAAGTCTGCTAGATAAATTATCCTATATGCTCTATTCTAAGATTTGTCTGTCGAATGTAGACCTCTCTGTGGATATAAGAAAAGAATGAATATGAGAAGAAATTTAGATATGACTACATCAGATATACATACATATTGATTGAAGAAGCATCTCTGTTTTAGTGCCATTAAGTGGATCCTGTGAGGGGCTGGATAAGAACATTTGTACCAAGAGAATCCCATTTGCCTGTTTGCATTGGAGATTATTAGGGATTTGGGCGCATCATCCAAATTACTGTTATGAGTATGTGTATGACAGACTCAAAGACAGATGGACATTTGGAATAAAATTTAATAGGTCAAAAAGCCACATTGGTTGGTGTTTATGTATGTAGGAATATTTCATACTCTTTCACCTTAGACATTTTTTCCTGGAAATGAAATGGACATCTGGTTGTCAGAAAGTATATTAATTTAAGCTAAAATGAATTTTGGACAATTCCAGGCTTTGAAGGAGTAAGGGTGAAGAGATGTGTGCAGAAAGTGTGTGCTTTGAGAAAAGATGAAACCAAAAGCAAAAAAAAATGCACCCTGAAAAACAAGCTAATTGAGATTGATGCAGATCTGTTAAGTGTTTCTAATATGTGTACACATTTAGTTCAAGGCTGAAGTAAACCTCGCCTGGAAATAACTGAGAAACAATGGAAGCAAAGATGGATATTGTTGCCAAGCTCCTCGATGCCCAGGTCCCATGAGTGAGAGAATAGAAGGGACACCTTTAAGTAAGGCCCATTGAAATAAAGCAGAGATTGATTCCAACACACATGGTTCGAAATGATATCTATTGAACAGACAATAATTTCATTAGAAATAAATCATTTGGTTGATTTAGTTAGAATTTGTCCTTTCCAGATTAAACATATAAACAACAACATACTATTGATATGAAATGTGGATGCATTTCAAATCTCAGCTCCAGGGTGAAGAAAGTCATGAAATTGTTCTCTTCTATTGCCAAATCCTACAGCATCATCACCAAACATCTGGTGACTGCCACTCAGAAGTTGAGAAACAGGTCAAAGCTTGTTTTATCCAACGTGTTTTTCCTTCTGTAAATGGATGACTTGAAATCTGTTCTGTTCACTTATATTCATTTCTGATCAGTACCCATCCTTCATTTTCTGATCTCTGAATCCAGGAGATATGTTCTCATGATGTAGAATCACTCTTCCCAGAGACAAGAAGAGTCCTACTTGTATTCACTATATGATGACACTTCTATTTTTTGGCCATAACCTTACTCTGGAATTCTCACAGTTCTTAAATTGACATTCCACACAATCAATCTTTCTGTGATATGATATAGGACAATCTTTGTGAACATTTTGTGAAGTTTCAGAAATGTGGAAGCATGCCATTCTCATAAAATGATCATTTGGATTTATTTTTGAAGCAGTCATTGCACATGTTATTCACAATCTGTTTCTAATGCATTAAAATATTTATTTAAAAGGTTTACTATGAGCCAATGGCCCTGTCTTCTAGAACAGTCCACACTGATGGGGAGAATGCAGCTGTTTGAGGTAGTGTCCCTAGGGGTTGATTATGTGTGTCATCATAAACTATGTTTATAAATTATGTCTATTGTATTATAATTAGTAGTGCTAACAATACATAATATCAATAAGGTTGTTAAATATGTAAATAATAAATAATAGCAGTATTAATGCCACCACAGAGTAGTGTTCAACAGCATTATGTCTACTAAGTCAGCTTAGAGCCACATTTCTCATCTTTTCACCGGGAAGACATGGAATGGAGCCAGTCATTGCTCTAATGAACACACAGTGGAGTGCAGAGGTTGAATATAGCCTTGCTTAATTGCTGGAAAATAAGACCTGCAGGTTGTTTTCCTAGGAAATGGGGAAATGCTGCACCATGTATCTGGTCTCATCAGGTAGCAATTTTTTGGAAATTTGAAAAGTGGTTTGAGGCTGGGGAGGAGACCTATTTACCTTTTCATTGAAACTGACGTGTGTTAAAATTTCCCAGTACAGCTGCCCCTACATTCTCACTAAATGTCTATGGGGATACAGAAAAGAATATGGTGATCCAAAAGCACCACAAAAATAAGCACTTTCAGATAATTTATAGAGTGAATCTTGGAAAAAGTTTCTACTGGTTCCCTGCCAGTGAGTCTGGATTAGAGAACGCAGTTGATGGGGACCCTAGGAATTTCAGGTGGGCTCATCCACCAGCCGACCAGGCTGCAATTGGGAAGCCACATTCAAGTGAGCAAGAATGGGCCTGAGGGCGGGTCTGCAGAGACCCTTCCTTTTTGGTGATAAAATCTTTTCAAGAAATGAGAAATGGAATATTCTGAATTTGAAAAGAAAGGGCAGCATACTAAAATATAGAAATATATTTCCAGTGGGAAATACAATTAATTTTAGAAAACTCTTTGGCATCTTTTCAGTAGTATAGTCATGCAACGGGAGTGGAATGTCAAAGTTGGAAGATTGAACACACCAGGATGTGATGAATGGGACACAAGGAAGGGTGGAAAGATTGCAAGAGGCCAAAAACACAACACCAGAATGAACATTTACGCTTCAGGCAGCACATGTCGGAAATGTCAGAGCCAGAAAATTGAATTGTTGGTATGAGGGTAACTTTGAGAGCCTGCTCATGAGGGGAAAAGAGAGGAAAACCAAACAAAAATTTTTAGGAATGGAAGTCTCAGATGTGACAGGATGCCCCAACTAAAATAGTAGTTTTCTGAAGCAAAAGAAATGAGGAAATCTGTGAAAGGCACAGCTGAGGAAACATTTCTGGACTGAAATAAGAGCTGATTGTGTCAATCACCATGTGACTAGGTCCCAGTCATGTAAAAGGTCCATTATGAAAGGTCTGATCCCTTTCATCATGCTCCAGTCTAAAAATGAGCCAAGGATAAACAAATTCAAAGCATTCAAAATCAAAGACAATGACCAACACATACAATTAAAAAAATCTTGGAGGAAAAAGGGATTGAGATTGAAGAAAACTTAAAGAAAGAAATTACTAATATCCTTAGGGAAGTAGAAGAACATATTACATTCATGAAACAAGAGCAGGGTGCCATAACAACAGAACATTCTGAAGTCAGGAAAGCTCTGTTGAAAATTATCTACGGTCATAGCAGTAGAGAAGAACTTAATGAATGGATTAAAAAAATCTGAAAAAAAAATTCAGAATAGCAGAGCAAACACACACACAAGAAAATTGAGAGAAAGAATATGGTAAGGTTAGTAGGTGAGTCAGAACAAGTCTTCACTTCTACAGTGAAGGTCCAGTGGGAAGAAAATGATTTGGAAGGAAATAAACCAAGAAATATATACATTTTAATGTTTTTGAATTAAAGACATGAGTTTCTAGTTTGAATGGGCACACCAAGTGCCTATCATTGTGGATGAAAACAGTCTCACAACAAGACAAGTTATCATGAAATTCAGAAAAATGAGGACAAAGAAAAGGCACAATTACAGAAGGAGAAACAGATGTGACTCGTGCAAAAAGCCAGGAATGAGAAAGGCATTGGACTTTTCCATAGCAATTTGGGATGCTAAAATTAATGCACAATTACCTCAATTACCAGGGAAAATCACTTCCCACCCAGGATTCTGTACTCATTAAACTACTAATCAAGTATGAGATAGGAATAAAGACATTTTAAATCATGGAATATCTTTAAAAAGTAGTACAGTGGACTTGAGAAATATTTGGCCATTTCAATAAAGTGATGACAATACTGAATGATGAAAACATTAATTTTTTAAAAAATGTGAACTAAAAAATAACTTAGATAAACAGGACAGGCACTCCATTTATTTTCTAAATCTGGCATATAACTTATATCAAAACCAGTTGAAAACATCACCAAACTAAAAGAGAAAGAACAGTCATCTCGCTTATAAATACGACCCAGAAATTCTAAAGTAAGCTTTAAAAAATAAAATGCAACACCATCTTCTAATAATAATCATTCTCAACCATGTAGGATTTATTTGGAGTAAAAAAAAAAAATGTTTATTATTGGCAGTGAGTTAACATGGTGATCGGATGATTAGGCCAATTAAAAATGCTTATGTGGTTGCTAGAGCTCTTATCGTGCCAGAAACCGTGGCACACACTTTGCACGTTCTTAGGATTATATGGGAAATTGAAGCCCAGATTTCCTTTCGTGACCAAGAAGAGCCGTAGGTCATATCCCTACTTGCTCCCCACCCCCTGGGACAACAGGTCACTCAGAGAAGAGGCTCACACCAGCCCGCTGACCATTCCAACTGCTGCCTCTCCAACTCCACATCCTTCTCCCGGCCCTCAGCTGAGCTACCCTGTCCCCTTGCACCTCCTTGGTCATGCCAGCTGCACTCCCACCTGGGGACTTTGACCTGGTGCTCCCGGGGTTCACAATGTCCTCCCCCCTCCCCATCCCTAGCAGGAACCTGGTCTGATTTCCATTGACAGCCTCCTCATTGGTCCCACTTGGGGGCTTAGACGTCCTCACTTGCCTCAGGTCCCATCCAGGTCACCGAGGCTCCAATCACTCTTGGCTTGCTGGTTAGGACTACTCACTCACTCTAATCCACATCTCCAGATATTTTGAATCAGGGCTTTTTCTTTATTCTCCATATGTACCCCAAATCTGTTTTATTTCTATCTTAAAGAAAAATTCATTTCCTTCTAGGTCTACAGAAGTGCGTTTGCTATGCTATCCCTCCCGCACTTTCGTTTTCTCAGTATTCATTCTCCTATGAGATGATCAGTCCTGTGTTTCTCCAGAAAAACAACTGATGGACTTCCCAGGGCCAGTGGGCACCCATCTGCATTCTCGATGGGCATGTTCATAGAAAGCTGTCTCTCCCTGTTGACTGACTCTTTTGACGTGTCTTACCCGAAACATTCTTGGTTATCTGAATGCCAAAGGGAATTCTTCCATTGCAAATAATAATGCTCATTGTCAGACTTTCAGCTATGTTCACAGACACTTGCTTTAGTTGCATTATTCCTCTATTTTTGGACCGAGCTAAATGATCAAATGACTCCTACGTATAAACTGAAGAAGCAGAACATTCAATGACCTTGACGTATTTTTCTACATGGGTTTGTGATGGCAAAGGCATAGACACAGTGGCACAATGCACAGCTCAACGTCTCCCTCTGGGGTAGCTGCTGGGATCTAGAGGTGAGCCAGCACTCCTGAGAAAGTAGCTGTTGGGGAGGCTGTGTACTCCCAGAGGTTGGGCTTAACTCGAGATGGTTAAATGTAGCTACCATGTGTGGGTGTGTATCCTGATAATATTTTCTCATTGATAAGCTGCTTTTATTCCCACTCTACCCCAACCTCAAAAGCCAGGGACACGTGTGGCAGCATATAGAAAGAACAGGAAAAAGTTAGTGAGTAATGGACCTAGCCGTTTTCTCGATGATCTGATTTCCACCTAGCCCACTGTTACTTTAAATGGGTTGCTCTTAAACCCAAGGAGAAAACATTCAATCAAAATCTCAGGGACTCCAGCGGAAGAGTCCTAGAAAGTAATGATGTAGGTGAGTAAGGGTGTCAGGTGTATGTGTGGGGGTAAGTACTGCAGAGATTTGCCTGATAGCGATGTGACAAAGGAAACAAGCCACTGATGAGGATGGACCTCATTCCTGCTCAGTCTCCCCACCCTCCCTGGCCAAAGCCCCAGGCCTGAGTCTTTATCCCTCTCTTTGGACATCCAAAATCACACCCTTGAGATTACAATAGCTTTAAATCCGACCTACGCACCACAATTCTGCACGTCAGCTGCCCAGGCCTCTCTCCTGGTCTCCAGACTTACACCCAGCTGCCAACTCAGACTCTCTCCCGGTGGATCTCAAAGACGCCGCCTCCACTGTGGCACATCCAAGACTGGATTTCTGATCCTCCCCAGAAGAAGCATCCAACTGCTACCCAGGCACCACTCTGGTTGTATATTCTAATCTCACCTGGATATTCTACTTTCCTCACAAAGTCACTATCTTTGTTTTGTTTTCACTCACGTGTTCGCTTGTTTAGCTCTCACCAATGTTGAAGCACAATGGTCCAGGTGCACTCAGCCGATGTTACAGTATTGACCCAGAGTCCTGAGAGAATGCAGCTGGCCACTCACCCCACGTTATAGTGGTTGTAGGAGCACGCTGGTCAGGTGAGCTGATGCGAACGCTTAACTTCTAAGAAAATACCTTTTATTTCCCATTCATGGGTAAGAAAATGTTTTTATTTTCTCCCACAGGCCAGACACTAGGCTAATTGATGGGGACACAAGGAGATTAAATTCTAGATTCTGAGCACCTCGGTGGCTCAGTCAGTTAAGCATCTGCGTTCAGCTCAGGTCATGATTCCAGGGTCCTGGGATTGAGCCCTACATCGGGCTCCTTGCTCAGTGCAGAACCGGCTTCTCCTTCTGTCTCTGCCCTCCCCACTCATACTCTCTCTGTCTCAAATAAATAAATAAAATACATTTTTTAAAATTCTAGATTCTACCTTCTAAAGTGTTGCCTTTCTTCCTTCCATATCACAACATAATAGGGACAGGAAATCCTAGGCAGAGAGAATGGTAGTACTTTGGCCTTAGTAAGAAGTGAAAGGTAAAATCCCTTTAGAAGCAGACCCAGTAAATCAGAGATATCAGCTGGCTGGTGTTGTTTGCTGTTGATCCAAATAGCCGCACACACATGAAAGTTTCTAGGATGTCACTAAATTTGATGATGTGAGAAACAAAGCAAGAAAACTGAGTTCTATATACTCTGTTTAGGAAGGCAGGAATCTAGAGAATATATTGTAGAAATAACCCACCTGAAATTATTTTTTAAATGTCACCTCCCTGGAAAATTTTACAATGCTACCACATGGGGAAGGAGCACACTGAAGGCTGGAAGTCTCTCTTTTTGCTGTTGTTCAGAGGTTTAATATCTTGACATCAAAGTTTCTAAATTATTCTGTCTGGAAAAGCAATTCTCCAAAGTTTGGAAAGTTCTGTTTTTGTTTTTATTATTATTATTATTATTATTATTATTGTTATTATTACATTTGTTTTTATTTAAGTTTGATTTGCCAACATATAGTGTAACACCCAGTGCTCATCTCATCAAGTGCCCTCCTCGGAAGTTTCTATTTTTGTTACAACTTTTGAGCAAGAAGTTTTAGGAACCATTGTAATTAGATCTTTTTCCTTTCACAGAAACTCCTTCCTACATCACAAGCATTCACCATGTCAATTCACAACAAGGTTAATAATAATAATACTGTTATGGTTGTAAGATGAAAAATGTTCTCAGCAGAATGGAGAGGTTACTCCTCTACATGTGACATCATCTGTAAAATGTTTCATCCCATTCATTTTGAATATTTTTTTTTTCTAAGACTGTCCTAGAAACGTGTCAATTGAAAGTAAGCTGATCATCAACAGCATGATGGCTAGCTATTACCTGGAAATGTGTGCTCAAAGCTGTGAGGCTCGGGATCTCAGTGGACCTCACAGAAATCAGCGACCTGTGAAGTCAAACCCTCTGTCCCACCGCAGTTGGCTAAGGGGCCCTGTCTTTCCTCCCCCTGATGGGCTCCTGGGTGCGAGGTGCATGATACGGTACCTATTTTTTGCCCATCACTCATGACGTATCACCTCTCCTACTGGGAAACAAACATTAATATCTCTGAAGTTGTTTGAAGCATCCAAGAAGGTCAAAGTTGGGATAATTACAGTTATTCGACTGATGTTCAGATGCTCACATTCCCAGATGAATCCGTAACTAACTCTATGTGATGGAAGTATCACATTATTCTTGTGTTTGCCAGCTTGCAGTGTCATTCCAGATGGCAAATACAAAAATAGCATGAAAAATTTCCTCCTGAAATGCACTCTTTGAAAGTGTTCTGTTAGCCCAATAACAGATCAAGATGTTCCAACATTTCAATTCTCATGAGCATAAGTGATATGCCCTCCTCCCCTTTAAAAAAAAAGTCCAGATATTAAAATGCTTCATTACAGCAAATTGCTGGTTGTTATTAATGTCATTATTGGTTGTTCACGGAAGTTCTCTCTCCCACCCCTAAGGAAATACCCCGTGCTTTATTCCTAGAAGCTGCATTCATTATAGTAGGGAGGATCTCCAGAGCAATAGAAACGTAAAGGTCTCAGTTGTTAACACAAAAGTGGAACTGCTTAAATTTGATTACCTTGTTTAATGAAGTGTCGCATTTATTTACAAGATGACATGATGAATCACATTACAGCTACCATAAATCAGCTTATAAAAATGGACAAATCGTTCAATAAAGTGATGCATTTACAAATTTGAAATGAGGAGATTTGAACCCATTTTGATATTTTCCACATTAAAAAAAAAAGTCGCTTTCAGATCAGCCCAGGAATTAAACTTGATGATTTGATTCTGAAAAATCTTTTCTGTTCTTCAATCACGGAGGCTCTGTGTCCTGTCTTGGCCTCAATTTGCATCATGCAGTGACTGGGAACCTCCTTGCCTTCAACCTTCTCAACATTGGCATCTGCTAACCCAGCCCTCAGGCTTGGCGGCTCCCTCAGGCGCAGGGAAAATCACCACGGTGTCTGACAACTGGACAGGATTGCCAGGGGCATTGGCTCTTCTTGTTCAGCCTTTTTTCTTTCTTTCTTTCTTTCTTTCTTTCTTTCTTTCTTTCTTTCTTTCTTTCTTTCTTTCTTTCTTTCTTTCTTTCTTTTTTTTTTTTTATCTGCTGGGTGGGAAACTATGAGTAACCCCTGGGAGCACAGGGCCAATGCCCTTATCTGCCCAGAATGAATTCAGATCTGTATTCACCATGAGCTTCCCCAGGGAAGAAGCAGAGTCTCTGATGTGGAGAAAGAACAGTGTGGAGTTGAGGGCTGGGGCTGGGGATGTCGCCTCCTGCTCTGGGCCCCAGCACGGGTGTGATGGGATGAGGCCAGGCAGGGGTCATGGGTGTAGATAGCTGTGTCACTTTACCAAATCCCGTGGTTTCTGAATCTCAATTTTTCAGGAATGGACTGGGGTGAGGGAGGAGGAACCTCCAACCTAACCAGGCTGAAAGATTCAAAGTGACAAGATACACTCCCAAGTTGACACTATGTGATTCACACATTTGCAAAATAGGACCTCTTCTTTGGGATCTGTAAAAGAAATGTTGCACAGAGAGGAAGGAAGAAAGCTGGTTAAGAAAAAAAAATGTATTTATTAGGTAGTATTTTCACCACCAACAGTGGATAGGAAGCAATGGGTGCTTCTCAAAGTTTATTTCCTCAAGTGAACTAGACTTGGCTTCATTAGATGTGGTGAAAATGGATTCCCAGTTTGGGTTAGATTTGTCTTCATAATCCACCCTATTACTAATTGTGTGACCTGGACAAATGACTGGTTTTCTTATCATAGATGAGAGATACTGACACCTGACTTTCCAAGATCATAGTGAAGGTTCCATGAGAAAAGGAGCTCTCAGAGGGCTGCGAGTAGCCCATCATCCATTGGAATGGTGTTGGAATGTACAGAGGGTCTCTTCTTTGCCAGTGTGTCATTTGAACACATCACGGACATAGACAGTCATACAACACACATTTTTTGTGTTCACTATCTACTGAAAAGTGTTCTCTGTGAGTCCAAATTGGCTATGCTTTTAATGTATTTTGAGGGTGACCCATAGGGGGAAAAAAGGAAGTCATACTTAAATTTAAGCCTCTAGGAAGATAGTTTACAGAGCTCTTGATTTCGGTTACAAAAGGTAAATAGAAGCTTCAGATCCTGTCTCTCTGGATTTTCTCACCAGGCAAACAGATAAGCTAAACCTCAGATCTCTGGGGCCTGGGTAGTGGAAGAAGAAAAAAAGAAAAAAAAAATTAGAAGAGGAAATTTGAAGCCACTCTGGACTTTTAAACAGGACCCAAACCTCCATTTCAAGTAGGGAGTCGGGTAGGAATGGAGTGGAGTGAGGCCTGGGAGGAGCGCGCGCTGTTTTACGGCTGAGAGCCGCAGCGGCCGGGGTCTCGCAGCTCCGACCACCCCAAGAGGCCGCGGGATCGCTGGCAGAGTGGGGACCCAGGGGGGGACCAGGGGGGACCGAGGGGGGACCGAGGGGGGACCGAGGGGGGGCCGCGGGGGGGCCGGTGGGCAGCGTTTCCCTGGAGACCAGCGCCCGCAGCCCCTCCTGCCATCGCCGCTCGGCACCGCCGCTGGGACCGGGACCGGGACCGGGACCAGAACCGGGACCAGGACCGGGACCGGGACCGGGACCAGGCTTCCAGCCCGGGGAGCGGCTCTGACCCCACGGTGCTGACGCCGCAGCCCGCTGTGATAACCCGAAGCCTCGGTGGCTTTCCCTGACCTCTCCCACCTTGGAAGGCCCCCCCCCCTGCTCAGACCGGTGCTGCTCAATAAAAAGAAAAAAAGCAAGAAAACTAGGAAAATGTTCCTCCCATTTAGAAATTCGCCTCCATCCCTCCGCCCGCGGAGGCCGGTGGGCTTGGCTGGAGGGAGATCAGCGGGGCGAGCGCTGGGGCTTCCCGGCCCCCCCGCCCTGCAGAGCCGCCGCGGCCACGCGAGCCCGGATGCGCCGCCCCACGCCGTGGGCCCTGAGTGTGCAGGCGCCAGGTGGGGGTGGGGGCAGGGGCCGCGTGGGAGCCCGAGCCTGCCTGCCGCGTCTGCGCGGGGAGACCTGAGTGGCAGGTGTACGCGGACGCCACGTCGGCTGCCAATATGTTAGGAGACCATGGTAACAATCGCGCATCTCCGGGGAGCAGGCGGCTTCGGTCTTCACTATCAGACATGAAAGAAGTAATTTCAGAGGCCAGAAAAGGAGCTCTGATAAAAGAAAACATTCTAGCTTCCGTGGCACTGGAGTTTGCCCCAAAGCCATAGCTTTGATATGTTTTTTTTTTTTTATCAATGTCTTTCTTTATGTCTTTATGTTTACAATTAATCCATGATTATCTATGAAAAATCTTTTGGCCTATAGGGTGCTGGTAGAAAACAATTGCTTTCTTTCTTTAAAAAACATTCTTTTTTTTTTATTGACTTGAATATCATCCATAATAACATTTACATAGTACGTTACCGTTTGCAAAGAACTTTCACACACAGGCCTTGATTTCCGTGCAGCTAACTTAATCCTCACATAAACATGTGAGGTATGAATTACAAGATTATCTCTGTTCTGTAATGAATAATATTAAGTATCATTCAAAGGGACTGCCTAACATAGAATTATCCCCCGAACATTTCCCGACATCCTTCCGATGACACTCTGCAGCCACCCCACCCATCTGTTGAAAGCAGTGAAGAAATGGCAGGATGGTTAGGACCCCCCGAGGTGCGGGGCGCAGTCTCCGGTTCTTTGGGGAGCGCGTGTGCGGACGACAGCCGCGAGTGGAACTCGGAGCCCGCAGTTCTCGTCTCCTCCTTGGTGTCCTTTCTTTTATTGCGATCTTCTTTGTATTTAAGAATCCAGGATTCACAGAGAGCAAATTTACACCAATGAACCATCAGCTTTGGTCACAATCCCTGGTTCTGTAGCTTTGAAGGGTAGAGCATTGCAAAGAGCTAAATCTGCACGAGCCTATTTGTACGCACAGCCCGCTCTCTTGTACCCTCGCTGTGACTTGCCCACGTTCTTAATTAGTTAAAATGAAAAGCTTCACACTGTGGTAACAGAGAGAGGGAGCCAGAGGCCCTGCCCAGGAGCGCCTTGGATTCGGGAGACGCCGGCATCAGTTATCCCCGAGAACGCAGGGCAGCCGGTAGCTCCCAGGGCACCCTGCTCCCTGGGCCCCGGCCCACCCCAGCACTTCTGCTCTGGCCCTGCCCCTTCGTGGGCTGGGAGGGGAGGGCGAGGGGAGGTGCCAGCCCGGGGTGGGTGGGGACACATGCGCACCTGCTGATCACAAGTCCTCCGAAGAGGCAACCAGGGGGAGTGCGATGAAGAGGACCACACCTCAGGCACCTGAGCTACATTTGAGCCGTGAGAGAAGGGAAGTCCTCATATTTGGAGAAATGACGGTGGAATCTTATTCTCAACTGAGGAATGGGTGTGTGGCCAGTTTAAAATTCCACGATTCTTGATTTGACTGATTGGATCAATGGTGACTTGGAGGAGAATCTTCTGATGGATGTGGGCAAATCTCAGTTCGCTGCCTCCCTCGTTCCTCCCTTGCGTCCGCTCGTAAATGCAGAGCTTTGCTCTCCCCGGGCGTTGGAAGCTGGGTGTACAGACAAGATGAGGCATCTGGGTGCTCCTTATGAGGCATACAATGGTGCATTTAATTAAGTGACCCCAGAGGAATTGGTTTTGCTCCTACAGCTTAACTACCCTAGAGAGGATGCTTTCACCATTCTGCGAGGCTGGTCTCGAGAAACAGAGTGGTTGAGGTGGGAAGGGCAGCAGGGATAACATCCGGGAGGAGCTGGGCAGTGGGGCTTCTGCATGCTTTCCCCAGGACCAACCTTTGTGGGGCCAGACCCAACCATGACTCCTGCTCATCAGGAAGCCCCCGAGGAGGACAGGCACTTACCCTGAGATCCATTCTAGTGAAACCTCCCCATCCAGCGTTTCTAATGCAGGGCGCAGCTGGGGGTGGTGATGCCCCTGGGAGACAAGATGAGGCCCATGGTGGGGGACAAGTCGTGCGCTTATCAGAAGATGACCTGATCTCCGATATCCCAGAGATGCCTGGCTTGCCACCCTCACTGGACTTCCTCCTCCCCACCCATCCTTCCTCACTACTGTATTTTCTGGGACTCTCACGATGGATCTTTGCTTTTGATTTTCAGCCCACTTTCATTTAACCTTACAACTATGGGAGGAAGAAAGCATTTGGAAAATTTTAAGTGAGACAATAATGTTAATGTCTGTGTTGCTTGGAAAATGTTGTCCAAAGGGGTCAGTGTGGGATGAGGATGAAGAGCTGTGTTCATGGGGACAATCATGTGACCCTGGACAAGCCACCTCACTGGCTCCCAGTTTCTCCATTTACAAACTGGGGGCAATGGCCGTGCCCAGCTCGTAGAGTGCGGCTCACATCCAGACTCATGCAGGGCATGACACGACAGGCCGGGTGTGTGTGCGGTCAGTGCTGGGATGTCTGCTCTCTTTACTTTGAGTGTTGACCCTTCTGCTTGCACCGTGCTTAGGGATATCTGAGGGGCCGCTGACACCACCCAAGTGGACCAGGCTTGGGTCCAGGTGACGATGGAGCCCACCCGAGTGACCCGGAGGTGGAGTCCACATACTAGACCCTGCGTGTCATGTTGAGTAGATTGCATATATTGACTCAAAAGAATGATTACAACCAAAGCAACACATTATGTGCACAGGAAACATTCGTAATGTCTAAATGATACACCTTTTGTATTTTTGTATTTTGGGGACATCACTCTCCCTTCAGGTTGATTAATATGGCAAACATCCAGTTTTGCACACCCTGTTGCTTTTATTTAATTAAAAGAAAAGAAACCACAAAGTGAAAGCAATCCTTTCTTTTTCTTCTTTCCTCCTGCTGGAAACTTCCTCTCACCAAGATCCACTTGGGAAATTTCCATTCCAGGAATTTTTTATGAAGTTGCAAGTGACAAATTAGGTGATTTGAATAAGTTAACATTGTATCTGCTGCTTTGGAGATCACAATGCACAGGGTAAGTAATATATGCTACTTGCCTCGTGGGGGATGTGAGACGTCATTCGCAGAGGTTTTGTAAAACATTTACAGACACTTCATCAAGAGGCCATTCTAGAAGCACGGGCATGGTGAGGAACCCTGGGCTGATGGATGCTGAAGTATCCTCTGAGTTAGTTTGCGAGGTGACACCAGACCCTGTGATGTGAAGTGGACGCAGGGCTGTATATCATGAAGGCGTGTGGCCTTACTGCTCTACGGTGTGCGAACTTCAGCTATTTCAGAGTGGTTGAGTTAGACACAAACAGGACATATTGGACATATTTTCAAGTTTGAAAATACATGTATTCATTCACGTTTGCAAATCTGGCCACAATGACCTTTGCTGATGACTGAGGAAAAAAAACATTTGTGCCTCCTTCCTTCGTTTACAGCACCCCCAGCACCCCAACATGTACTCTTTTGGGGAAACTGGGGCCTTGCCATATTTAAGGAAGATTATTTCAGGAAAGAACATTCCCCCGCCCAGGTTAGATAAAAGGAACAAGATTTACTCCCCACACTGAGATTGTTTAAAAGCCCTAAACTGGCATGTGACCTCCACCGGCCCAATGTCCCCACCGTGGCCAACAGCTCAGGAGTGGATGGTGGTTGAAGACTTACAAGACCCACGGAGCTGACCCCTCTTCCCTCCCCATCTAGCAGAATATGGAGTGACGTTTGTGCAAATGCACAAGCACATCCTCAGGGATGAGCAAAAGAAGGTGGGTGCACCTCGAGGGAGCCCAGCCTGGGGTTTCCATGGCAACCATGGAAGCCACCAGAGTAAGAGAGCTTCAGTATCCCTGCTAACTCCCTCCCAGGACCTCCATGTTGCCAAAAACCTGTAGCACTGAGATGGCGGTGAGAGGAACAGAGGCACAGCACGCTGTAGGACAGGGCCTGTGGATGCTTCTGCCCAGGAGAGAAGGGGCCCGGGGCCGGGTGGGGGGCACTCGTGATGTGCCACCTCATGAAGTGCGTTAAGTATTTACAGTGATGTGGAACACAAGGATGAAATCACTGCAACAGCCTAAAATGCTCCAACTTAACGTACCAGAACCTGCAAACACAAAACAGTCCTATGCATCACCATGTGCCATGAGCACATCTGTAGACTAGAACCTGCCTTGTGGGGCTGTTAATGCTCAGGTGCCTCCCTCGTGGAGAACGCATCTTGGATTCCCACTCTGGCTACTGGAAGGGGTGCCTTCACTGAGAGGGCTCTTTCCCCCGGGGCAAGTGACCCTGGCTGCACCTAACTGAGCACCTCCAGGCGATAGAAGAATCATGGCAAAAACTGAAGAAACGAGCTTCAAACCCCTGGGAAAAGATGAGGGGTCTCCCCTGACCCGTGAGCTGTCACCCCATGAGCTGGTCTGGCTCCCGTCCTCCCTCCTTTCCCCCCCATCACAGGGGCCGGGGCTCTTGCTGTTTATCGTTCCCTTCCTCCCTCCCTCTGCTCAGCATCAACATGCCTCCCATCCAGTTTTATGTGACTGTCTTCCAACTAACCAGGCAGCGATGCTTTTAAAGATGGGCTGATTTATGGAAAGAAATAAAAACAATCCAAGGGATAATAACAAACAGATTGGAGAGATGGAGGAATTATTAAGGACCAAAGCCCAGGCAGGGTTTTGTGCCATTATACACGGATCACCCCCTCTTGCCTGGAAGTCTCCACGCAAATGCTGGGAGCTCCTCTGCTCTCTCTTCCCCCTCTCCTCTTTTTTTTTTTTTCCTTTTCAAAACAAAAATAGGAAGAAAATAACCCACCAAACAGAGCTTTAGTGTATATGTTTGTTCGTGTTTTAGAGAGAAAAAAACCCAGGGCATTGTGTGGGAGAGGCTGCTCTGTAGCGAATCGACAAGGGTTTATTATTCTGAGCAGCACTCAATCAAATGTGGCCCTATGAACAGAGAGTAATGTTGGCGAATCATCCTGGGGGCTTTTCTTCTGTGTGTGAGTGGTATCCATCTGTCAGCTGTCAATGCCAGTGAGAGATATACAGGGCTGTCACTTCTCGTCAACCAGCATTTGTGAAGTCTTTTGCAGCTGCTACACAACACATACTGTCCTCATTGAAGGCCGGCGAGGGCTCGGAGACCATCGGGCTGGCCAGGCTGAGGGGGAGAGAGAGATGTCAGGGCTGCTCTGGGATAACAGGGTCGACTCGTCAAAGGCATGAGTACAAGCCTCATTTGTTTCCTTAAAGAAAAAAAAAAAGGAATTGAAAAAAAAAAAAGAAAACTCTCTTAGAAGGTAATGTGGCTATACTTTGTCTCCAGAGGGTCCATGCAGGTTGCAGTCCCAGGGCCTGGGAAACCCATAATAGCAAATACAATTTACATCCCGGTAAATGAATATGTTCAAGGTAGAGATTGTGATACATATTTTTTAAATCAGCAGAATAAAAAGAGAGCATAAGTTTTTTTATGGCCTCCCCTAAATAAATTATATTACTACAAAGATTATGCATATGCATAAAGTTTGCATAATGGAATATATACTTAATATGTATTTGTAATGTGAAAATGAACATCGTGAACCACGGACATGCCCATACTATAATAATGCAGATGTTAAAAAACTGGGTTAATTTTTATATGGAAACACTCTATTAATCATTACTCTGGTACTCCAGTGGACATTTCAATATGTTTATTTATAGGGTGACTTCCACTTAATTGAATTATTTTAAACTAAGCATGGTTTTGGTTTTGTGGTCCTCCGTCTGCAGGAAGTTCTTTGTACAACACCTACCTCAGCAAAACTGCCTTTCCTAACCATTAATTCACTCACTAGTACACAGCTAGAAATAAAATGGGGAATTTCAATGCACTCTTTTGTTTGCTTCTTGTTTTAAGGTATTGCAAAATTTGATTATGTTTTAGTTTTCTGTGGGTTTGACACAGCTCTAATTTAAAAAGAAGTCAGATATTTGTGGCCTCTGTATATCACAGATTCTTATTTTAGAGAAAAAATGGACAAGGGATTTGTTGGAAAAATGAAGAATGAACTGATCGTGAAAAGAGGAAACGCAGACAGAGTTGGGTGCTCAGAGACTGCATAAACAGGGGGGAAGTTTAAGGCTACACCCAGGGAAATGAGGATCCTTGGGCATACTGGCTAAAAAATCTTGGGGTGAAGGCCCAGGATGTAAAGCTTATATTCCTGTCATATACACACACACTCTCCATGTACCTACTGACCAGGATGACTCCCACCAAAGAATTGATGGACCATGCTTACTAAAGTCTTGGGTCTGCTTCCGGGGGACCTGGGAAGATAAATTTGAGTTCATAGTTTCTATATTCAAAAAAGCTATAATCAGGGTGTGAACACCACATAAATAAGAAAACTTGAATAAAGCAAGTACTTACAGGAAGTATCTGCATACAACTTAAGAGAGTGAGTAATATAGTGCCATTTTTGTTTCAGTTGAATGGATCCGAGCAATAATTGTTACATATGTTTAAGAGGTAAGGGGATCACTTCAGATCAAAGCAACAAACAGATACTGGGTCTGGCCAGATGAGAGGGACACATTAAGCAGAATGAAAATAGGAAAGCTTTTTAGGCATGTTTTTGTTCCCTCTGGATGTTGTAACAAATTACTATAAACTGGAAGCTTGAAAAACACACATTTATTATGCCTTTCTGGAGGTGAAAAATTCTAAAATCAGGGTGTGTATAGGGCTGTGTTCCTTCTGGGGGTTCTGATGGAGAACCTGTCTCCTTGCCTCTCCAGTGTCTGGAGACCACCTGCTTTCCCTGGATAGTGGCTCCTCTCTCTAGCAGCTACAGCAGATGCAGCAGACATCTCTGCAAGTCCCTCTTCTCTGCTTTTATCTTCGTGTCTTCTCCCTCTGCTTCTACATACCCTTTGCCCATGTAAACAGCCCAGGATGATCCTCCCATCTCAGGACCCTTTATGTCATCACATCTGCAAAGTCTTCCTGCCAAGTAAAGTAACCTACTTACAGATTCAGAGGATTTGGGCATGGCAGTCTTTGGTTGGAAACAGTTGGCCTGGAGCTAAGGGATGGGAAGAAAAGCGCCAAAAACAGTGGAATTGAATTCTATGAATTTGGAATCCCGTCCCAGGCATAGGATATGATGACTGTAAAGAGGTAGGTATCAGTTTATGTGAGCGAATTTGTCTAATAAAGAAAACAGAGCAGAGGTAGAAAGGGGAATGGGTTCTCTGACATCAGAGACTTTGAAGCAAATATGGGCGACAAGCCCGGATAGAATTTTAAGGTTCTCCTAATTCTGTGATTTTAAGGTACTTTTGTTATCATCAAATTGACACTTTCAAGAGCAGGCTCAATTCAGAAGCATGCATTTTCAGAACTGAGGGAGGTCTACTGGTCTCTTTTTTGTTAATCTCATTAGAATGATAAGATAGATCATACATGGCAACATCCTATGGTATTCGTATTGTCACTAAAGAATGAAAAGCAAGAATTTCTTTTTTAGAACTAGATGTGTCTGAGCAAACTTTGAAATAGTTTGACAGCTGTTTCCTCTCATGGTAAGTGAACCTCAGACAGTACACAGTACAAGTGAAACGAGCCAGGATCCCATCAACCATTTTGACCTTATGGTATTTGGTTACTCCACTCATTTTTCAAACACAAATGAATCAAGAAAGAAGATTCAAAGGAACGACTAAGGGAAACGGAATCTTGCACACACACAGCACACATATTGATAATGGCTGCTGAACAGAGCTGTAAACAAAAGCACCCCTAGGATTTGCAGCCCCTGTTATAGGTATACATGAGGTCTGTGTTCTGCAAGAGTATGTCCTTCAGTGACCCTCAGAGAGGGTACTGGTCTGTAGACTCAGTTCACAAAGGAAAATTGACGGGATTACAACAGATTGCCTTGTAAAAGTTATTCTTTCCTGGGGGGCACAAAAGAAATGGCTTCTGTGGAGGTGGAGAGGGATGGGGCGAGGGGCAATGCCAGTTATCATGATTAAGAAGCCCAGGAGGCAAGAGGATCTTTATAAACTTAGTTACTCTCAAGGATAGAAAGCATAAGCCCAAGTAAATTGGATCTAGAGAAGCCTGTTTTCCACCAGGTACTGAAGAAGGCAGAGAAACAAAGAAAGACGGCTTCTCTCATACTATTTTGAAGTCACCAGATCACACAGTGTTAAAACAACTCATTGCCATTAACAATGTTTTCTCTTCATCCCCCCTTCCCTCTCTTTCTTCCTCCCTCCCTCCCTTCTTCCCTTTTTTCTCCTTACCCTTTATATTGCAGCTTTGTGGAAATAGACAGGCCCCTTAAATCCCATCTCTCCTTGTGTCTCCGTGGATCATATATTCAGCTCGCTAAGATTCGAGAAGAACGCAATAAATGTGAGAGGTGGGTCTAAAAATGGATGATAGCTATCAGGCAGCTCCCATTGACAGGAGACTGTGTTTTAGAAGTTTTGAGTTTTGTGACATATGTGTGCACACAATGATTCTAGATTGATGGGCATCTGGACACTGTTAAAATACATTGTGTGGAGAATATCAAGTCTTCACTGCCTTTGACTTACAATATACTGAAGTTTGTATGTTAGCAGAACACATATGACTGGATATTCTTTGAATCTTAAGCATGAGAGGATAGTCAGCAAGTTGCAAATCTTTAGCAGAAAAAGTCATAAACTATGGTGAGATGCAAGCTTGGGTAGGAAAGAAAAAGCAGCAAAATATGTTTTGTGTATTGACATTTTTATTAGAAAAATATAACTAAAAGAACAAAATTGACAGGGATAAAATTTTCCAACCAGCAGTGGTACAATTATTGCTTGGAGATCTTGTCAAACATCAGGAGACCATTAAGAAGCAGTCCTAGTCATCACACACCAAGGAAAACAAATTCACAGAAAAACACCTTGTCAGGGTAAATTCCTTTCTGCTCCAGATACCAAGCATCTAACAATTTTCTCCCCAGGAGAGGTAATGAAGTGAATGCATTAGAATAACAATAATAATAATTCCTATGGTTATGAATTATTTCAATTTTATCCAAATTTTCCAATTCCCCATTAGGCTAGGGGAGCTACAAGAAATCCTAAGAGAAGATGCAAAAAGGCCCAGGTCAGTATCATCTGCCCATCACTGACTTTTATGCTTCTCTTCTCCATGGAAATACTTCTTTGGAGAAGGGTAGTGTAGAAAAGGAATTTCTCAATTATCTTTGCCCGTATTCTGTTCTGTGGCTTACTTCAATTCACCTTCTCCCCATCGCGGTGTGTGCGTGTGCTCTTGCATGCACTGCATGGATGAGGAATGGGGACTATTTCAATTATGGCCTGACCTTCTTAGGGATCTTTAAAACCTGACTACTAAAACCAAGAGTCCAGAGACATAGACCAAGCTGGTAGGGAGCAGGACTCTAAGGCATCCCATTGCACTTCAGATAAGGTAGGATCCAGTCACCTTACCTGGGGTTAGCAACCTCTCTATGTGCTTACCCTAGTAACCTCTCCCACCCCATCTTCTCTTCCAAAATCAATATTCAACGATTCTAGTTTTTTGGTCTGTTTTTAAAACATATTGAACTTGATCTCACCAAAGGCTTTCACTTTGCTGGGGTCAGTCTTCTGGGACCATCCGTAGTTCCTTCGTGCCTTTCACATCTCAGCTTTCATTTGAGCTTCATACGGCTTTCCTTGTTCTGCCATTCAAATCTCAGCCTAATGTTATCTCCGTGATAAGACTCTCACTTCTGGCAAAGGTGGAGTCCCAGAGGATGGTTTTATCTTCCCACCTGGAATAATAATAATAATAATAATAATAATAATAATAAATACATTGAATTAAAGAATGGAATTAAGTATTTATTTACATCATTTTTAAGGAAACTGGATGTCAGGCAACAAATGACAACAATTTTTGAGAGAAAGGAAATAAATTAACCCCAACTTCTGTCATCTTTCTCTGCTCTCTAGAAAGACTTTCCAGGCCATGGTGCAAAGGTAGGGAATCCCGGAGGAGCTAAGCAGATATCCTGAGTTGAGGAGAGAAGATGAAATTCAGGGGAGAATAAGGCAGTCAGAATCCCCGAACAAAGTTTCAGAGAATTTCACAGACAGAATCTGAAAGATCTGCAGAAAGTCCCTTCATGTATTTATCAAAGTACTCATCAGCATATGCATGTGAAGAAACTAATTCAGCTTGAGAGACAAACCATCAAAAAGTATTAGAGAGATGGATAAATTGTATCTCACCAAAAATTCAAAATTTCAAAGCATTTGAGCTTCAAATGACACCATTAAGAAAATGAAGACAAGAAATAGACTGAGAGAAAATATTTGCAAAACATATCTAACAAAAAGCTTGTGTCCAAACTACACTCACACACAGCAAAACAAAAACAAAAAACACTCCTTAGTAATATGAAGACAAACAATTCAATTAAAAAATAAAAGTGGGAAAACTGTTTCCATAGATATTTCACCAAAGAAGATATATAGAATGGTCAATAGGTAAAGATCAACATTGCATTAGGGAACTGCAAAGTAAAGATGCAATGCAATACCATTAGACATCCATTAGAATGACCAAAGTAAAAGGGATATACAATAAAAAAATATTGGCAAGGATGTGGAGAAACAGGAACACTTATATATTACTTGTGAGAGTTGTAGCCATGTTGGAAAACCATTTGGCAATTTCTTCAAAAGTTAAATATAAATTTGTACTATGACTCAGCAATTCCATTCTTAAGTATCTACTCAAGAGACATAAACACACACAGCTACACAAGAGCTTACACATGAGTGTCCTTAACAGGCATCTATAGGAAAAGAGATTAGTAGTTGTCTGGGGAAGGGAACAAGGATTAACAGCAAATGGGCATGAAGCCTCTTATTAGTATGATGAAAATATCCTAAAACTGACTTGTGGTCATGGTTTCACAACTTGCTAAATTAACTAAAAAATCATTGAGTTGTATACTTGAAATGGGTAAACTATAATATGTTAAAAATATATATTAGAGAGAATAGAACCATTATTCACACAGGGCCAAGTATAGTACCTTTTCCTACCAGTAAGCCTGAAATATCTTATAAATCATGGAGCACTGGATACTCTACTCAAAATAGTTTTTCCCCAGAAGCTGGGGATAATTACCCTATTCAAGGCACTGCTCTTATACTGCCTAACAAATACTAAAAACAAAATCTGGAAGAAAGAAACTATTTCCATGTAACTTAATTGACTGCACCTGAGAGCAAAGGTCAAAAATATTTTTAGGAATAGAAAGATATACCATATCATACTAGGGAAAATTCACGATGTCTGGTTGACATCCAACCAAAGATGAGCAGGCACACAAAGAAAAAGGCAGAAAAGTATAAATCATAGTAACAATTTTTAAAAAACAACAAATTGAAACTTACCTAGAACTATTAGATCCAGAGATGTTAAAACTTGTGAGGATATTAAACAGTTGTGATAGCTTTATTCTGAATGTTAAAAGTTAAGCAAAAACATGGATGACATAAAATATGATCCAAATTGAATTTCTGAGAGATGAAAACTACAGTGGATGAGATGAAAATACATTAGATGAGATTCATGGTCAGCTGCTGTGCAAGAAAAGATAATTGAATATGATATAGTGATAAAACTAAGAAAATGAAACACATAAGGAAAAAAGAAATTTTTTTTAAAAAGGGAAACCATGAGCTTTGAACTGTGGAACAACTTTAATGGCTGAAAATTTTCCAAATTTGATTTAAAAGAAAAATACTCTAAATCCATGGGCACATGTAACTCCCAGAATCTCAATTATAAGAAACACGAAGAAAATTGCACCAAGGTGCATCATAATAAAACTACTCAAAACCAGTTCTAAAAAGATATTTTTATAAGCATCCAAAGGGAAAGAACATGTTATTTGCAGAACAAAAATAAGGACTCCACCAGAATTTTTGTCCAAAAAAATGCAATTTAGAATACATTGGAAAAGCATTTTTAAAGTATTGAAAGAAAAACAAAACTATCAATCCAGATTTTGATAGCCTGTAAAAATATCTCTCAAAAAAGGAGGTGAAATGATGACATTTTTTCAAATGTACACAAGTTGTCTAGATCAGCAGTTCATCGATACAGCAGTAGATCATCACCAATAGATCCATGACGCTAGGAATGTGAAATAAAGAAGGAAGATGTCACGTAGAAGGAAAATGATACCAGCTAAAAATATCAATCTGCACAAAAGAATGAAAAGCACTGGAAATGATAAAGCAAAGTTCTTTTTTCTTTCTTTTTAAAGATTTTATTTATTTATTCATGAGAGACAGAGGGAGAGAGGCAGAGACATAGGCAGAGGGAGAAGTAGCTCCCTGTGGGGAGCCCAATCTGGGACTTGATCCCAGGACTCAGGATCATGACCTGAGCTACAGGCAGTTGCTCAACCACTGAGCCACCTAGCTGTCCTGAAATTTCTTTCTTATACATGAAATGATGTATTGCTTGAAGACAAAGGTGGTAAATAAAGGAGATAAAATAAAATGATAAAATATATTTGATTTGAAAGAAGACAAAAAAATAGGAAAAAAGGAAAAAAGAACAGATTGGACAAATTGAAAGAATAATTGCAAGATGATGGGCTGAAACTTAATCATTTCTATGATAAAACTAAATGTAAATGATATAAATATTCTATTTAAAAGGCAGAGATTAGGGGCACCTGGGTGGTGTAGTGGTTAAGTGTCTGACTCTTGATTTCATCTCAAGTTATGAACAGGGTGATGAGACTGAGCCCTGGGTTCAGTGGGGAGTCTGCTTGAGATACTCTCTCTCCCTCTGCCCTTCCATGCTCTCTAAAATAAATAAATCTTTAAAATTTTTTTTAAAAATAAAAGGCAGGGATTATCAGATTTTATTCAACAGTAAGACCCAACAACACACTACTTACAAGAAGTGCACTTTTACAAGATACAAATAAGTTAAAAGTAAAAGGATGGAGAAAAAAAGACATACCATGCTAGTAAAAATTCAAAACATGACAGACAGGGCGTTGTAATCAGAAAAAGTAGATATACATGCAAAGAATATTACCCAGCATAAAGGTTATTTTGTGATTTTAAAGGACTCACTTTATCGAGAGGACAAAGCAAACTAAACTGTACTAGACTATGGTATAATCACACAATTTTAATGTAATATCAAAACTTTAAAATACATGAAGCAAAAACTGATAGAAATAGAAAGAGAAATACACAATATACCATCATAATCAGACATTTAAATATCCCTCTCTCAATAACTGACAGAACAGTGCAACTGAAAATCAGTGAGATAGAGAAGATTGAACAACACTGTCAACTAAACTGATTCAATTACTCTTTATAGAACATCCCACCAACAACGACAGAATACGCATTTAAAAAAAATTTTCACACGGAATATTTACCAAGATAGACCAAATTTGGGTCCATAAAACTATAAAATAAATCTCAATGTCTACAAGAATTGAAATCATACAAAGTAAGTTCTCTGGCAAAGTAGAATTAAAGTCAATAACGGAAATAGTTCTAGAAAGTTCCCAAATATTAAGAAAGTAAATAACTAGTCCCAAATAACACAAGAGTTAAAGAAGAGATAGAAGTGGAAACTAGAAAGTAGTTTGAATGAAAGAAAAATGAAAATACATCATGCAAGGAATGTCACCTCCTGACCACTTAATCTAAAGTAGCTACTCAATCATTCTCTATGATATCAGACAATTTAAATGTTCTGTACCAAGTCTCTTTATGTCTGATATTTTGGTATTTAATTAATACCTTTACCTGAACTGTATGTCTTCTACCTTTAGAATTGAGACTCCATGTGAGTAGAACCTATTCTGTCTTGTTCATCACTTTATTGTCAGGACAGTATCTAGTACCTTGTGGAGTTCAGTAAATATTTACTGGATAAAAAAATGACCAGATGGATGGGTGAATGGTTGAATACAAACAAGGCACCAGGAAAGGTCAAAATAAGGTCTGGGAGCAAGAAATAAGAAGGACATTTTTGTTATGAACCAAATTATAGATAGGGTAGGAGTTTGCCCAACCAGCAGGGGGCTGGAGGGAGAGACCTCCAGAAAGTTCACCTAGCAAACAGATTTCTATGCTGATTGCTTTCACAGCTGCTTTAACAATGCTCTGGCAAAGAGAACTCAAGTATTGTTTTCCTAAAGCAATACACACTCTACTGACAATTGGTATTGAGAATCACAAAGTGCAGAGTTTTCATGGAATTGCTCCTGCTAAAAAAAAAAAAAAAAAAAAAAAAAAGAATTGCTCCTGCTTTGCAGGAAAGCCTCCTTACATGCTCTTTTGCATCTGACACATAACTTTTCTTTGCTTCTATGGAGCAGCAGGCTCCTTTCAGGGAGTCCAACATGACACTTGATCCCTAGACCAGGATCACATTCTGAACCCAAGGCAAATGCTCAACTGCTGAGCCACCCAGGCATTCCTGGGTCTTAGAAATTCTTATTTGCATGGCATGCAGGTGCTGTGGTGATAAACTCAGCATGGATAACGTTTAAATGTTGCAAACTTAATTAAACCATGGGCAAATCTCTCAAGACCTTATAAAAATCTCATACACAAGTAGTAGTTGAATAAAAGGCTGAGATTAATATATTTAAGTGAACCTCAAACAAACCCCAATTCAAACTGGGTACAGGCATGATCGCCCAGGAAGTCTTACTGTCAATTCAAAATACCCTTGACAATCTTCCAAAAGATCCACTGAGACCCTTTTCTTAAACAAAGCCTATTATCATATTGATAGTAGCGATTTGAAGGAAAATAGGGGCGAATACACATATGCATGTGTGTGTTTATTTGCACATAGACATGTTTACATACATGCATACACAGTGCATTCTTATTATCCACAACAATTATGTTCTATAAAGTCACTGTAAACACTGCATTAGTGAAACTGAACCCATTGCTCCTACGGGAAAATATTTATTGTATTTATATTTATTTAATATATAATATATATTATATATATATAATATTCTATAATCTTATATAGAGTCCATACATATATCTCCATTTTTAAGAATTTTTAAAACATTTTTCATTTCTAATATCTAACATCTCTTCCCAGAGCTCTTCTATTTCTTCTTTCTGGTCTTCCTTTCTAGAGGCAATTCAAGTTTAAAAGTTTTTAAAACCATGTGAAATATTTCCACACAACTTTCATTTTATGTTAAAATGATCATTTTCCAATTAGTGACATTTATTTTCTGGGTTAGATGTCTATTTAATACTGAAATTTTTTTGCCAATTTTTTCTTACAGTCGCTTTGTATCAGTGGTATGGCAGCTTGACTTTTACTCTTTATCATGGAAAAAAGTCTGGATTTTCCTTAAGCAGTTATGTGTAGGGGTTTCCTATGGCGGGGGGGGGGCGGTGGGGGGCGGCGGGAAGGGCCAGAATGGCTCCCTGCAGGTCAGCCCTCCAGGATTCATAGCCCACAGCATCCCTTGGCTTCCACTGCCTGAGACTCAGGCCTGTTCCTACAAGCAGATCTCCACCTTCTCTGCTTCTGAGTCTTTTTGTTACAAACAAGGCACATGGGATGTTTTCAGCTTCAAGGTGAGCTCTTGACCTTCAGGAAAGGTCCCTCCACTGATGTTTCCTGAGACCCACTTCCCAGACATGCTGCCCATTCTCTGCCTCCACTGTCCCTTCTTTGTCTCTCCTCTTCCACTCACTCAGCTGCTTCTGATAGGTCTTTCACATAATCAGAGATGGCATGATATTTGCTTCCTGGTTTCACTGAAAATAGTGTGTGCAGTTTTTCTTTTCTTTTTTCTCTTCTTTTCTTTTCATCTTTTTTTTTTGTTGTTGTTGTTCCTTTAGTGTGATTTGTAGGAAAAAGCAGCCATGGTCGTACATTTATTACTTTTAATAATTATGTTAAAAGTTACATGTCTGCAGAATCCACCTCAGGCCTTATGCCTCCACAACTTACATTTTAGAGCTGCCTTCATTTTTCCTGAAGGTCACCATGGTTAAGTCTTGGAATCCCTCTTCTTATCATAAATCTATTGCTAATGGGCCTCAGGGTTATTTGCAATCCTCTTTTTCTTCCTTTGTTCCTGGCTACATCTGGGTCTGCTCTTTGAAGAATGGCTGGGCTTGTGTTCTCATGACATCACTCAGAAATCTCTTGCAGCCATGATAGTTCTCGCTGGGCTAAGGAGAGCTCTATCTTCCTGTTTCTAACACTTCTGATTGCATTCCTATTTCAAAATAGGCAGTGTTATAATCAGAATAATGGTCCCCAAAGATTTCCACATCGTAATCCCTGAAATCTGTGGATGTGTTACCTTAAACAGTAAAATAATTTTGCAGCTGTGGTTAAATTAAGGATCTTGTGATAGAGAAATCATCCTGAATTATCTGGGCAGGATCCTTATAAAAGGGAGGTAGGAAATTCAGATTGAGTGGGGGTGAAATTTGAAGATGCTGCTTTGCTGGCTTTGAAGATGGAGGAAGGGGCCATGAGCCAAGGATTGCAGGTGGCTTCTAGAAGGAGAAAAAGGCAAGATACAGATTTTCCCCTGGAGCCTCCAGAAAGAACAAAGCCCTGGCAGCACCTAGTTTTTAGCCCAATGAGAGTTCTGACTCTCCACAGAACCTTAAGTTAATAAATATGTGTTGTAAAAATCAGTAAATGTATGGCTAATTTCTTATGGCTGCACCTGGAAACTCATATGGGCCATATCCTGTCTTTGTGGAAGGTGGTGCTGTGGTATTCAGCAATCTAGGTTATTAAAATCTTTTTGCTTTCCTAAACTCTTCTCTCCCATTATATTATTTCACACAACCCTTTGCACTTCCACTATAGCTAAAAGAGCTGTCTTGAAGATTTTGTAGAACTATGAATGTTTACAACCAGACCAAAAAAAAAGTTATATTGGTAAATATATATTTTATTTAAAATTAATATCATGCTTCCTCACCAAGCCATTTTTTCTTATTCAGGCTAAACATTCATAGTTTTCTTAACCATTCCTCATATGACAGCTTCAAAATCTTTTGTCAATATTCTCTTGAAATTTTTTAGGTTGTCCATGTTACACTTACAGTGTGGTTATCAGAACTAGACACCAAAATATGGCCTCATTAGGTAGTAATAGTAATAATAGTAATAGCTTTGACTTGATGAGTGTTTTGTGTGAGAAATTGTCCTAAATTGTTCATTAGACAGATCCACTGATTTCAATCTCTCAATGATCCTATGCATACTGTCATTAGCCATATTCCAAAGACCAGGAAATGGGCACAGAGCATCAAATAATCTGCTTACAGTCAGTCACATGGCTAGAAAGTGGAACTTAAGTCCAGATGGTTTTGCTCTAGAAATTATGTTCTTAACAAATCTACTATGTGCCACCCCACCACCATTCTATTTAAACTAATATCTATAAAATATTTCATAGTGTTAAGAAATGAACTGCACACTTCAAAAAAGCCCCTGTCTTACAAAAGACAGAACAAAAGAAGCAAGAGACAAATGGAGCCAAATGGAAAGAGACACAAGTCAGTGTGAAAAGAAAGTTTTAAAGGAAATTTAATGAAGAGCCACAGAGAGAAAGGAAGAGATATTGCATCAATGAAAATATAGACAAGATGCTCTAAAAGAAGGATAATTAGTGAACATGATCTCTTATGAATAAAAAATTTAATAACTGAAATAAAAATTAAGTTGAAAGGTTAAAAGATAAATCAAGGATATCTCCTTAGAAGCAGAACAAAAACACAGAGATGGACAATATGAGATAAGGAATAATATGAAAAATAGAGGAGAATTAATCCATGAGGACTAATATCTAGCTAACAGGACTTTAAAAAAAATTCAGCACTGGAGAACATGAAAATCCAGATTAATTGGCTCCATGAATAGTAGGCACAATGTTGGAATAAAGAATAAAATACCAGGCATGAAAAGAAATTCCTAAATGCTTTGAGAAAGACTCAGATCAAACCTGGCAACACAGCAAGTCATAAGAGTCAAAAAGCATCATTCTTCTCAACTTGAATTTCTGTACCCAGTCAAATTACCATCAAATTAAAGAATAACATAAATATATCTTCAGACATGTACAATCTCATAAAATATACTTCCTATGTATTTGTTTTCAGGGAGCTTATAGGAAAAAGTGCTCTGCCCAAACAGTGGAATAAACCAAGAAAGAGGGTTTCTTTTCTGTGCATGGGGACTAGCACAGAAAAGAAATGAATAAAATGACTACAAAAGCCAGTCCCAAGATGATAGGTGCACAAAGAAGCCTAGAAAATGTAGTCCAGACCAGAGAGGTGTACTAGATGGCTTAGGGTGGCTTGTCAAAGATAGATCAAGAGGGACAGACATTCTGGGTAAGAAACACTGATAGTTTGTAAGGAAAATTACATTGAGAATTTTTAGCCAGAGATTCACAAAGGAACTAAGTGAATGAGAAAAATAAGCAATGATTAACTCCTGGTAAAGGCTAAAAGTTATAGGAGATAGGTAGTACAAATATAGTAGTACCCCACTAGGCTCAGCAATAAATAGTATTTTTATAGTCGTGGTAATGAAAGTCCAGACAAGTTTATGGATTTAGCAGTAATATTAGGAATTATATTTGGATGTATGTGGGGAGGAGAAAGTTGTTAGATCCCAATACCTTCATCTACCATAATAAAAAGTCAACAAAGGCTAAAATTGATGCATCAGATAGCAATGCACCATATTATTTAGAAATGTGGAGGTAACTATCAAAGGAAAAAACCAAAGGAGTTGAGAGTAGAAACTACTAAAAAATGAAGAGATATAAGATGGGGACCACCACAGAAGATGACTGTGACTGTAACCCTTGGAGACTAGTAGAAATTTTCCAGTTTTATTGAGATATAATTGACATATAGCCTTGTGTTAAGTTTAAGGTGTACAGCATAATGATGTGATCTGCATATGTTATGAAATGATTCCCACAATCATCTAAGTTTAGTTAACATCCATCATCTTATACAGATACAAAGAATGAAGAAAGGAGAAGAAGGAGAAGAAGAAGGAAAAGAAGAAGAAGAAGAAGAAGAAGAAGAGAAGAAGAAAAAGAAAGAAGAAAGAAAGATAGAAAGAAAGAAAGAAAGAAAGAAAGAAAGAAAGAAGAAAGAAAGAAAAAGAAAGAAAGAAAGAAAGAAAGAAAGAAAGAAAGAAAGGAAGGAAGGAAGGAAGGAAGGAAGGAAGGAAGGAAGGAAGGAAGGAAGAAGAAAGAAGAAAAAGAATCTTGGAATTGACCCTCTTAACAACTCTCAAATAAACTCTCAAATAAACCATGTGTCACTTTAAAATATTATTTAAAAGAATAAGAAGGAACATTAAACCAAAAGATAAAATATCAAAGCATCTGAACACTGCAAGTTCCTTGTTACATGTTTGACCAAGTGTATCAGACACTGAAACATTTTACACTCCTATGGATTGTAGTCATCAGTTTGACATGCGTTGTGAGCCTTACCATAGTTTTTGCATTTAATAAATGAGAAAAGAGTAACTTCTAGAAATTCACATTGTTGAGGTGCTAGAAAAAAGAATATTTTTTTAAAATGCTTACTCATCAATTGATCCCTTTTCTGTGAACTGCTTATTGGATGGTCACTCTTCTACCTGTTGGAATCTTTAGTATTTCTCATTGACCCTTTTTAGGGTTTTTCAGGCATAAAGATGAATGGCTTACTAGCCAGTATTGTCAGCAGATAATTTTTTTTAGCTTTGCATTTTCACAATTAAAAATAATTTTTATGTAAACAAAACTCTTTTTTTGGGGTCATTTCTTCACTTTTTCGTGCACCATACCCAGAGAGTAAATAAGCATGTACTGAAAAATAAAAAGAAGCAGGAACAAGTAAACATCAAAGTCCTGAGAGTCTTCCGAAAAGGACTACAGCTTACTTCAAAGTATGCTCTGAGGAAATCTGAGTACTGGGTGTTATAAGCAACTGATGAATCACTAAATTCTATCCGTACTGAGTCATTGAGTCCACTTACTAGAGTGAATCTTCATAGACAAACCACTAGGATTCAGGAAACAGATAATAGTAATAACTCACTAGCACTGACGGACCACTCATTAAATGCCAGACACTAATCCAAGAGATTCACATGTATGATCTTGTAAGTACAGAAGAAACTGAACTCCCTGTGCTACAACCTATGTGGAGAGAGGTCAGGGTGAGAGTCATGATGTGTGCATTTGAAATAAAAAAATCAAATATTGGTCATTCTATCTGAGATGGAAAGAATAATTGTTTAAATAATAAAATCAAAACAAAACATTCTTTGTATTTTTCCATGACATTCTTTTCTGTAAAGACAGGCAACATTTTTAAAGACATTGTCATTAAACAAATGGAGATTGATATAATCCTCCATCATTTGGTTCTCTCTCACTTACATTTGTTTGCTTATTTGGAATTTATTTTCTTACTCACAAAGTATAAATGTCACACACAGTCTCCCCAACCACTGTAATAGAATTATCTTTCCTGAGTGTGAGATCCCTCTAACTGTCCTCTGCTTTTCTGTTGATAATAAATTTTGGGTCACACTTAGCTCAGTCACGACAAAATGAGAAAATAAGGGGAATACTCAGCGTGAATGCACTTCTCTTTGAATATGAATGAATGTGTGTGGAGAGTCCTGCCAGCTCCTCCACATGGGAGCAGGTGTGCAGGACACCCATGGAGAGGCCAGCTGTGGCGTGAGCGTGCTCACCTTCAGCAAGACTGGGGGCACCACCATGGCTCTCCTTTCCCAGCTCCTCAGTGGCACACCAGCATTATTCTGCTCCTTTCCACGAAGGTCCTGCTTCTTTCTTCCCTTGGTTTCCCACATCTGACTCTATCTTTCACTTGAGCCCCATTTGTCCACCCAAGGCCACAAGTCATGTCTTCTGAATCCTTATGCCTTCAGGTCTTGCTTCTCCTGTCTCCCCTCAAAGCCTTATTTAGGGAGGGCTCATCTGGCAAACTAGTTCTCGTTAACTGCTAATGAGTGATAATGACTCGATTGGTTATTTTCCATCACATATTTGCATTTCAGCAGGTATATTCAAAACTTGGCCCTAAGGCCAGCCTTTACAAGGAAAAGACCAGCTCATAGGCCTGATTTCCTCAACCTTAAAAGGAGGTTACATCCTCACCATGGACACTCCATGGCCAATTGTAGCTGGTGGCCAGAGGACATGTTACTGTCCTGAAATAGTGTCATTTTCAGGAGCTACTGACATTGATGTTTATGGAGATTTGATTCTGAGTGGTCAGGGACAGCTCTTGCTGGTTCTCTGGGAAAAGGACATTGTCTACAAGGGGTGAAATTATAGAGGAGGGTCACTTTTCATCACATATCCCTCCAGAGTCTTGGGGATTCCAGGTCTAGTAATTTTTGGATTTCTCTGAATTGGCTCCTGGCTGGTGTCTCACTCAAATTTTTAACCTAGAAAGCAATATACAAATATTAACCTTTTCAAAATACAGTTATTATATATTTTTTTATATTTTTAGACTGAGAAAGAGAGGGGGCAGTGGCAGAGAGGAGAGAGATAGAATCTTAAGCAGACTCCACACCCAGTGCAGAATCTAACATGGGGCTCAATCTCATGACCCTGAGATCATGACCTAAGCCCAAATCATGAGTTAGATCCTCAAATGACTGAGCCACCTAGGCACCCCTAAAAATATTGCTATTGTAAGCAATGACTTTATTGTAATATATAATAGTCAATTAGTCAATAATATAGTCAATTATATTAATGTAACGATTATATAGTAACATGGCTGTTAAATATAATTTTAATAATTGTCTTATTTAGTTTTTTATAATTTAATATATAACTAACATTATGTCATATATAATTATTACATAATTAATGTGACATAATTAATTATAAATTTTATAATAAATAAATGGGTACACTTTATTATAAAAATATCAACTATGGGGATGCCTGGGTGGCTTAGCAGTTGGACATCTGTCTTTGGCTCAGGGTGTGATCCTGGAGTCTGAAATAAAGTCCCACATTAGCCTCCCTGTGAGGATCCTGCTTCTCCCTCTGTCTGTGTCTCTGCCTCTCTCTCTCCCTCTCTCTCATGAATAAATAAATAGAATCTTCTTTAAAAAATATATCAACTATGAGCACAGATATACCTATAGTATTGATAAATTTCCCCCAAATGATGCTTAGTTCATTTACCATTTAAATTAAGCACATGATATGAAATCTTTCAAAACATGTTTTTGTTGAAGCTCTTTGCCCACATACATGGTTAGATTCCTTTGCTTCTCTTGACTGATCATACTAGAAAAATGTTCAATGAGTTATTTCACTGACATGACTTTCAAAAATCAATTGAGATAGTCGCACTGATTAGAGGCAAGCCAATTTTTATGTACCCCAGTATTCTGAAGTTCAGAGACAGCCAAGTTCAGATGGCCTTGGGTCTGGGCTGCCCATGACCTATGTATGTGACAGATAATGAAAGACCCCGATATTCCACATGAGCCTCTGGCTGGCTCTGCTTCAGTTGACCAGTTGACCCATCTCTACCCCAGATACACAGCACAATCACATTGAGCGCTTGGAAGCTTAGTTAATACTTAAAACATTTTGATGCCCAGATAAAAGGAGATTCAAGTTGTCACCAATTAGTAGGAAAAGACTAATTATTATACAGACCTATGATCTTTTATAAGTAAAAATATTAAAGGAATCTAAAAGCTATCACATTTCATAAAAGAGCAGATGGCCTGAATGAGACCCCCAAGATACAAGTGTATGTGTATCTGTGTAGGTGCAGACGTGGAAATGGGTATAAGCATCAATCTCTAAACAGGAAATTTTTAAAGGGCTGTTGAAGGGAGGGGAGAAGAGAATAGAACAGAAAATAAAATGTGGACCTCGTTCTATTCATTCTAGCTAGCTAGCACTTGCTGTGGAAACCAATATTATCTTCTACTCCAGACATTTAACAACTTGGGGATGTGTTTAAGTTAGCATATATCAACAAATTCATAGTTTAGGTGATGCATACTTATTGAGTCCCTCCTCTGCGCTAGGTGCTCAGAGAATGTGATTAGAACCCTGCTGGTTCTTAGGGAGCTTACCCCCTGGTGGAAAAAGACAGATGCACATGTGTGTAAGCGCTGTTACTCTGTACCCCGATTTTCTTTTTTTTTTTTTTTTAAAGACTTTATTTATTTATTCGTGAGAGACACACAGAGAGAGAGAGAGAGGCAGAGACACAGGCAGAGAGAGAAGCAGGCTCCATGCAGGGAGCCCGATGTGGGACTCGATCCCCGGTCCCCGGTCCCCAGGATCACACCCTGGGCTGCAGGCAGCGCTAAACCGCTGCGCCACTGGGGCTGCCCTGTACCCCGATTTTCTGCTTTAACATACCCACCACCACCACCAAGGTTCCATCAGTGTTCTCGGGGAGGAGTAGTCTGGCTCCTGCTGGCTAAGAGTCTTCTCCTCAGTAGGTGTGCTCCTTCCCAGACTGCTGCTGCCTCTGCCACTCGTCAGCTGCTGACCCTGGCCGGACTCCCTGTACCATGATGCACATGTGCCTGCCCCCTTTGTGCACGTCACCCCACAGTAGCACCACTTCTAGAGGTTGTTGCTCGAAACCCTTTTAGCGTAACCCTATGGCCTGAATGAGACCCCCAAGATAGAAAGGCTTCCACTAGCTGCCTAGGCCTCACTTCTTCACAACAGTGTGTGGTATCACACTCTGCTAAAAGTTTGGGAGGAAACTAAAGGAACTTAGTGTAGGAGAAAATATGCCAAGAGTGGCTCTTCCCAAAGGTCAAAGGAAACCTTCTGAGAAACAGTGCAAATCTTTGCAACCCTTGCAAGCATTTCCCCAAGAAAGAAATCTGAAAGACATCCATATCTTTCACAAAGGCAAAGTAGCTTCAAGTGAGGGCACGTGTGATGGGCATGGGGAGCACCTTCAGCTGAGAAGTCTGATGGTGCTTCACCATCGTAGGCTCATCTCAGAGGTATGTGTGCCGGTGGGACAGGATCATCATCCTCCCTAGTCTTCTGAGGGAACCATCAGTTCAGACATGCATACGCACAACACACACACAGGCATGCACAAGCACACACACAGACATGTAAAATGCACACACAGAGGTATGCACACACACAGGCACGTACATGCACACACGCACACATAGAGAGACATGGACACACATGCACACAAACTTGCGCATACACATACATGCAGGTGCACAAGCAAGTGTGCACATACACCACTTGTGATTTTCTTTATCCCCAGACACATGAAATTCTTAACTGTGAAAGGCGTCATCAGTGCCTGTTTTCCAGAGCAAACCCACAGAGCCAGGAGGAAGGAGGCATGTGAAGGAGAAGTTGACTCCCAAATGAAGCTGAAATGAGTAACAATGACCATAGGGACTGTGGCCTTTGGAAGCAGAACTGAATCTGTCTGTTTTCAAAATAATTGCCAGGCAACTGAATTAACTCAGTTTTTTTCCCCCAATCTGGTTTGCAAATGTAAAGATAGGAACTTTCTTGTTTGCCATTTCCTCCAAAATCTCGGTAGCCCTAGATTATTTACAAACAGGTTCAGAAACTTAGGGAGTAAAGATTTGGGGTGAAAAGTTTCTTTTCACTGGGTGTGGGATAGGAACCAGGGGCACAAGGATAAAGGGTGCCGAGTGGCAGAGTAATTAAATGTGTCAAGAGGTAGTGAAACTTTTGCAAACCTGGGAGTTTTCCTGGACTCAGCAGCAAGACCTGGTATCCTCACACTTCTGTCCAACAGCTCCTAATGAGTCACAGATAATGACCGAGGTGTATTATTTTGTCACAAGTGGATGTCTGTGAGCAGAGACAGCTGCGTTTGCAAGATGGGGCCTCCATAACTCCGAATGCAATGCAAAGGCACTGCACCTCCTGGGAAGAGGGTGGCATGCTCCAAGGAAGCCGCACAGACCTCCCCTCAAAGGGCAAACTCATTTCCCTAATTTTTATTTAGCTCCACTGTCCTGCTACTGTGGGGTCTCACTAAGCATGTCTCTCCTCTCTGACACAGCATGACCGACTCCAGATGCTGCACATGGTGGGGTCCGTGAGGGAGGACCCATCTATGGCCTCGGGTCTCCCCTAGTTGCAGGGGGGAAGCTTCAGATTTGTTTTATCCTCCTTTTCTTCTTGAGAGAATTTTGTCCAATCATCTCTCTTCATTCTTGACTTTCTGTGACCAATCCATTGTTTGATCTTCCCAATTTTGAGACCAGACGAGGATTTGTTTCTCTAAATTGGTTACAGAGGCACCTGGGGGGCTCAGCAGTTGAATGTCTGCCTTCGGCCTAGGGCAAGATCCTGGGGCCCAAGGATCGAGTTCTGCATCGGGCTCCCTGCACGGAGCCTGCTTCTCCCTCTGCCTGTGTCTCTGCCTTTCTCCCTGTGTCTCTCATGAATAAGTAAATAAAATCTAAAAAATAAAATAAAATAAATTATTTGGTTACAAAAAGAAAAGGTAAAAAGAGTCCTATCAGAGACGGAGGTGGAGGTAAGACCCCAGGTTGGTGACCCCTGGGCAGTTCCAGGTCCTTTAGGCTCTGGTGGCAAACCCCGATGAGACATTTCAGAAGTTAGAAGTATTTTTAGGTGCCTTTAAAAACAGAAACAAAGAATAAATCTGATAGAAACAAGGAAAGGAGAACTTTGATTCTGCTTCTTGAAATGTGAATAAAATTGCTTCCTGAAAAAGCTCGAGAAAGTTGTTAATCATCCCTCTTCGGTCATGATGTTTAGCAGGGTCTCAAGTGCCTGCCTAAGAAAGAGTCCCATTGGCTCGAGTGACCCAAACCAGCCATAAATCCTTACACACTTCCTACATGTCACAATGGCCTGCAAGATTTAAAAATAACGTCCTTGCTTGACAACTCCTCTGCAATTAGGCGGCGGGACCACGCGCACCCTGCCGACTTGTGCGCTGCCTGCGGTCCTTCCCTCCCATTGTCCCCTGTGCCCCCGTCCCTTTAACTGTATGTTGTCTGCATCCCCTGCAGTCTTCACAGTGCCAGCATTCTTGGTGGTCAAGTGTTCCTGAAACTAGAACCCAGAGAGTCATTCAAAAAGTAATTTTAGGGATGCCTCGGTGACTCAGTAGTTGAGTGTCTGCCTTCAGCTCAGGGCATGATCCCAGGGTCCTGGGATTGGGGCCCACATCAGGCTCCCCATGGGGAGCCCGCCCCACTTGTCCCTCTGCTTATGTCTCTGCCTCTTTCTCTCTGTCATTCATGAATAAATGAATAAAACCTTTTTTTCTTTAAAGGTAATTTCAGTAAGAGTCCAAGAAAGGATGTGTTGAGTCCAAGCATACCTTTATCTCCCTTGGGAGAAAGCAGAGTGTCTGAATGAAAAATATCTAGACCTACTTGCTATAATGCAACAGTTAAAAGCCAATTTTATTTTTTTAAATATTTTATTCATTTTTTCACAAGAGACAGAGAGAGAGAGAGAGAGAGAGAGAGAGAGAGAGAGGCAGAGACATAGGCAGAGAGAGAAGCAGGCTCCATGTAGGAAGCCCGACGCGGGACTCGATCCTGGGACTCCAGGATCATGCCCTGGGCCGAAGGCAGGTGCCAAACCGCTGAGCCACCCAGGGATCCCCCAAAGCCAATTTTAGATAGATAAAACTAAAGTAGCATGTGAAGACACAGTACCTTAGTTCATTGACCCAGTCCTTCGATTAGCTTTTGTTGTGCACCTACTATGTGATGGGCGTGTGCTTCTGTGTTATGCAACTTGATGGAAACAAGCTGTGTGTCCCCACCTGTCGTTCAGATATTTTAAAACTCGCAAACAAAACAAAACAAAACAAAACAACAAAAAAAAAACCTCGCAGTGAGGACAAGTTATGCATCCAAATAGCTGTGTCACAAAGTAGAAGAATTTAAATAGAGCTCCAGAGTGTTCTTAGGAGAACAGGACTGGATTAGACTAGGGAATAGGAAATCTTCATGCAGGAATGGACTTTCCTCCTAGAAAATGACTTCTTAAGAATTACTCGGGCTCCTGCAGCTAGAGATTCGGTAGGAGGTCATGCCCCAGTCATGGGGATTGTGCCTAGAAAGCCAGTAAGGCAGTGAGGATTGGGTGTGTCGGGAAAATGTTCACATAACCTCTCCGAGTTGTTCTGGAGTGTTTCATGTATAATGAAGATAACAAAAGAGACACAGATCCTGCCACGGGGAGCTTCCAGTCTTCTGTGGGACGTGAACAAAAATGCTGTTGAATACAGTGTTACACGTCTATACACAGCTCACAGAAGAGCATACAGAGAAGGTAAGAAAGATGAGTTCTGAGAGATACATATAATTTTTGCCAACCCAGACAGGCTTATTGGAGAAGAGTGTATACAGAAATACAGAAAGGGGAAGGGTACTTCTGTGGAGTGAACCATAAATTCTGGTGGCCAAAGCAAGGAGGACAGCCAGGAGGGTGAGGACACAAAGGACACCAGACAGTCAGGCAACGGTCACAGTATGAAGAACTTTGAATGCCAAGGAAAGGAATGTGAATTTGTTTATTAAGCCACAAAGGTTACTAAATGAGGGAAGGAAATAATCACAGAAAATTATGTAACCAAATGCTTTTCTCGTTCACCAAAATAAAACACAGAACCTCCTTTACTAAAGTCTATGGGATAACACTGAATAGACAGCAATACAAATCTCAATAACCTGGCTTATAAAGTAGATTTTAAATTTTTGATCATGGTCAAGTACAAGGACAACCCTGAGGTGCTACAGGATCCACCAGGGCACCAGCGTCTGTGTGTGTTTGTTACTAGGCCCCACGTGTTTAATTAATATTTGTTGAAAAAATGATGGAAATATCTGACAAAGGAATAAAACAATGAAAATGACCCCAAAACAATTTGAATATTTACGAATGATGGAGCAGCGAGGAAGATCAATGCTCTTCTGACTTTGGATAGACAGCCTCTGGACTCAAGAGGTAACACAGTGGAGCCTTTGATAAAGGATGAGGGCATCAGTCCACCAGGCTGCCTTTTTCTCTGGTGAGCTCAGCAACTAAGGGGTAATGAAGAGAAAATATCCCAAAGTCAGAGCAAACCAAAGGATATCACACCTGGTGTATACATTTGCTGGGGACTTTCAATAAACCTACCCGACAAATAGGTGAGTGGGAAGAGGTCACGGGTAGCACCACGGGTCACCCCACTATGATATTAGAAGGAATGTGGGTGAAGAAACCACACTCCACCCCAAACCAATATTGAGTAGCTAATTTATAAGGTTAGCAGAAGAGCTATATGGATACATGTCATTATCAAGGAAAACAGTGCTTAAAAATAGATGTGACCTCTCAGAGCTTGGAGACCACACACCCGATGTCTTGGTTCCTCACCAGGCTAGTGGGCAGCCAATAAATGAAGAGGAAAGGCAAGTGAATTTACTCTGGTGTGCACTGTGGGGTCCATACCCATCCCTCCTGCCACAATGTGAAGGTGGGTGGTAGTTGCATCTGATCCCCAGCCTCTCATCGTCTAGAGGCTCACAGGAGGCTATATTCTTCCTCCAGAGCCCAGCTGCCAGCTCAGCGTCATGACAGTAAGGCAGGAATGCTCTATTTTATCTTTATGATTTCTTTCTTTTTACCCTTTTTGTGGCTTCTTAGTGTGCTCAGGAAAACAAGAGCCTGACAGCTCTGAGGAGAGGTTGAAGAGCAAGGTAGAAGGTTGCACAGGCTCTTCCACAGAGGCCCTGCCAGCTCCCTGGGTTGTGTGTGCCACACCTCGGTGCTGACCCCAAATGCTCCCCACTCTTCGAGGACAGCTGCCCTTCCGGAATGCAGACTGCTGGCTGAGGCCAAATGCCACTCCGGGCTTGAGGAGGTACACAGGGAGGGGGCACAGAATCAATGCCTATGGGCACTTGGATTTCCTCTGTATACACCTGACATACCCTTGAACCCAGTGGTTTACCCGAGAACAGGGCTCACGTCCATGACCTCTAACCTCTGATGCTGGAGGTTTCACGCAACCTTCTGAACGCCATCCTGCCTTGCACCCTCCCCAGCTAGCAAAGCAAGGCCAGCATGTGTCACGCTGCTCCCGTTGGCAGAAGACATCGCCTGGGCTCACCGCCCCACCCAGTGTTGGCACAGCATCCTTTAAAGCCAAAACTCTCCTCTTACCATTTCCATGATGGAATCATTTCATCTGTAATAATTTTCTGTCGGAGGCTGGAGAGGAGATGGCTGGAGCTTTACCTGCTGTTCAAACCAGGCACAGTAGAAAGAGACCATTTTTCTTTGTGTTTGAAACCAACAGGAGGATGAGCAGGCCCCATAAATACAGCCAATCAGGAGTATTTTATATCTACTGCTGCAATGAGAGAGCCCACCTGTAACAGAAAAGAAGAGGGATGCAAGGAAATAAGAAGAAAAAAAAGAAGAAGAAAAGGAAGAAAGATTTAGGGAAAGAAGGGAGCAAGGTTGCTCCTTTATTTTGCAACGTCCCTGTAGTTTATGGCAAACTAGTGCTTGGGACTGTCAGGGCTATCCGTCAAGGGCTTGATGCCACTCAAATCACGCCCATTATGAACTGGAATGTGTGTGTGTGTGTGTGTGTGTGTGTGTGTGTATAAGGATGGAGATGCTACTTTCTTATGCATTTCAAATGGAGCCACTCTGGCCTGGAGATGACCTGCCACACGATTTTTAAATTATCTCTGTGTGCGCTCTGCTTGTTTTGGAAATGCTCTAAATAAAAATAATGGACTGTCTTTTAATAAGTCTCATTGTGAGGATTCCACATATCAAACCACGCAGCGCAGCTTGGAGGCAAACATCGGGCATGTGTGATCTCCTGGAAGAGAGACAAATGGTGTTGCGGGGAGCTCCATCTAGGGACCGCTGACAAGAAAATGGCATTCGCAAACTGACACATCTGTCAGGGTGGAGGATATTGGCACCTGTCATGCAATCTCAGTCATGACTTTTAATAAAGCTGCTTTCCCTTAGGTAAAATTGGAACTTGACTGTAATATTAGCTGCAAGCACGTCTTGTTTTCCCCTTCAGAGCGCTTTTGTACGTGAGGTGGTTCAAATGAATCTTCAGGCTGAAGTAATGATGTTTACCAGCTCTTTCCCCCTGGCTCCCCAGAACTCCGGATTTGAAAAAGATGTTTCACTGAGTTTTTCCAGCCCCCTTCCTTTCTTGCTTTTGCAAAATGTCTCCTTTTGCCAACTAATGCCGCTTTCCATATTTATTTTCATATCACTTGCCTCCCCCCCACACACACACCTCCTCCTCCTCCCTCTCCTCCCCCTTCTGACTGGGTTGTTGTTTGAGTGAATTTAGCCTGGGGAAGTATGTATATCATAAAAACCGGGTTGGGATTTGTTGGCTGTCAGTCAATAAATCAGTCAGAGTTTAATTACCAGGCAAGTGATGGGATGTGGCGACAGGCATCAGCTCCGGTGGAGAGCATTTCTTCTGGGGCAACTGCTATGAAAACCCTAAAAATGAGGTTACTGCATGTGTATGCATCAGATGTGAGAAGGATAAGGGGCAAAAGCAAAACCAAGAAGCAAAAGTTAAGAGGAGGATGCAAAGTTAAGGAACTCTGTGGCTGCAAACAACCCAAGAAAGTTTTTGTTTTGAGACAGTAGTAGTTTCAGGAGTTGTTTCAATAATATATTCTTTAGTCAAAGCTTTTTACTTTGTGTTTGAAAGAAACAGCAGGGATCCCTGGGTGGCACAGCAGTTTAGCGCCTGCCTTTGGCCCAGGGCGCGATCCTGGAGACCCGGGATCGAATCCCACGTCGGGCTCCCGGTGCATGGAGCCTGCTTCTCCCTCTGCCTGTGTCTCTGCCTCTCTCTCTCTCTCTCTGTGACTATCATAAATAAATAAAAAATTAAAAAAAAAAAAAGAAAGAAACAGCAGCACTGAGTGCTATGAGATTCCTAGGCTAACATATATTAATTTCATTTCTTTTTGTGACACATTAGAAGCATTTTGTTTGTAATCTATTGAATTAAAAAAAAAATACTCTAAAAACCTCACTCCCCTCCCTCAAAGAACATCAGAGAGAATAATTAGGTGAGAATCAACAGAATGTGTTAAATGGAGTTTCCTAAAGTGGGAGTCAAGAGGGTTTCTCTGTGGTTGACATTCCCACTGGCCATCTGCTGTTCTTCTGCCCTGGTCCCCCAAAACCAACACTTTTAGGCAAGCTTCAAGGTTGAGTAACCCCAATAGAGAGATTCCGGATTTTTGTTCTATTCTTTTTCTTTTCTTCCAAAGACAATTCACAATCAACATGGATGTTCTTTCTGACTACTTGTAAGAAACGCCACCTTCCACGCTGCCTTGTGTCGTAAAGCCATATGTGGAGCTACTGCAGGATATTTTGACTAAAAAGATGTTCTTTTTTCCTTTAACTAGTCTCTAGTGTAGGTTTGCCTATTTATTTGAAACTATTTGACCAACTTAAGGAATTATGGGAATCTTGGGGCAACGTTAAGTTTATGCTTGGAGGGCAAATTCCCTGTTGAGGAGCATAATCCAGAACTGTGGAGGAGACCTAGCATAAGGGCCCTTTCCCAGACGTTAAATTCCATGGGATTTGCCATGTTATCCTGGATCTTGTCCTCCTCTCTGGAATTCCTTTAGGATTCTATCATTACAAAGATGTGGTGATCATCCACCAAGTGCAAGGGCACAAGATTCCAATAAATATATCATAAAGGTTTAAGACAAAAGATCAGGCAGGATGAGCTGCGAAGCCATGGAAAGGGAATTATGCACATCACCAAAATCACTGGGCTTTGGCTTCTGCCAATTCCTCTTTGCGAAGAAAACGTTTGGCAGTTTGCCCGCAATCTCAGCAGTAAACAGCAGCCACTTCAGTTTAAATTGCTGTTAAGAAACAAAATGAAAAAGCAAAGCAAAACAAAACAGAAACCTATATCACCTGGCCAGAAAATTGCCCTGTGACCTGAATTCTGGAAATGTAAAAAGTAGAACCAGTACTCCTGTGCCTGTTGGCTCTAAGTCAAATCCTTCCTCGGCCTCAGTTTACCTAGCCTACAACTCAAACGTCAAAACTCTTGGACCCAGTAAATTCCTCCATGGCTTCAGTCCAGGTAGCAAGTGATCCATTTCCATAAACTAAAGAATGAGCAGGCTTTGTTTAAATGTCCATTGAAACAAATTTTATGACTGCTTCAGTGCTATATCAGATAACCTACTGAGCCCACCGAGCCCATAAAACACATCACCAGCTCCCCGGACGTGTTGGGTTGAGGGAACCAGAGTCTTTCCTGGGGACATTCCCTTTTTGAACAGCTCACCCCATATTAACAACCATTAAGTCCAAACCTGATGGGGAATTTTAAACAGAAGAACCAATAGAAGAAATAATAGTGGTCTTGTCTTAGCGTAGAAAAGAAGACATAATATCATAAAGTGGACAAAATAAACTAAATGCTACCGCAAATTAACCTAAAGGAGCGTCAATCCATATGGTTTGACGTCTCACAGGGGCAAGACCTGTCTGTATTATCACCCCAACAGGAGTCTTACCTGCCACAGAACCATGTCTAAAGGGAAGACACAGATAATCATCCCTCCCCTCTTGAGGGAAATCAAAATGTGTCCTCCAAAATTAAAAGATAAGCAGGCCACTCATTTAATCCCACAATTTCTGTTGAGTATTATTGACCTACGTCTTCAAGTAAGAGAGAAAACACATCCTGGAAGACTTGTGAAGTGTGCTTTTTCCACTGCTTCCAAGCAATTGATAGCATGTGAACACGTCCCATGGTGATGTTCTGTGCAACATTCTTTGTGGCTGTTCTGGTTAAAATAAACTTTGGGCTCCAGAACAAAGTGGAAATCAGGCTACATCTTTATATTATCCCATTGTGAAAGATCTTCAGGAAGGGGGTTTCCAGAAATGGAATAACACCTCATTACAGTGCTCTAAAATCTTTTATCACTTTATAACCCAAAGATGCTCATTTCCTCTTGTTCATTTAAAAGAGAGAGAAAAGACTTCACTTACCTGCTATGTTTTTAATTTTCATAGGCCAGCTCATTGGAATGGGACAAAGGACCTCCAGAGGGTGGGTGTGGACCTCCCTGTGCGGCAAGCTCCCCAAACCCCAAGCTCCTACAATGTTGTTGTGAGCACATGTTATTCACTGGTTCAGAGAGCCAGTCCACACATTTCCAGTGAAGACCTTCCCCTCTGCCCCTGAGAAAATACAGTTGTGAATAAGAAAGGCAAGTCCTGCTGTTTTAAAAAGGGCCGGTTCTAATGGCTGAGTAATATTCCATTGTATACATAAACCACATCTTCTTTATCCATTCATCTTTCGATGGGCACTGAGGCTCCTTCCACAGTTTGGCTATTGTGGACATTGCTGCTAGAAACATCAGGGTGCAGGTGTCCCGGCGTTTCACTGCATCTGTATCTTTGGGGTAAATCCCCAGCAGTGCAATTGCTGGGTCGTAGGGCAGGTCTATTTTTAACTCTTTGAGGAACCTCCACACAGTTTTCCAGAGTGGCTGCACCAGTTCACATTCCCACCAACAGTGTAAGAGGGTTCCCTTTTCTCCGCATCCTCTCCAACATTTGTGGTTTCCTGCCTTGTTAATTTTCCCCATTCTCATTGGTGTGAGGTGGGATCTCATTGTGGTTTTGATTTTATTTCCCTGATAGCAAGGGATGCAGAGCATTTTCTCATGTGCGTGTTGGCCATGTCTATGTCTTCCTCTGTGAGATTTCTGTTCATGTCTTTTGCCCATTTCATGATTGGATTGTTTGCTTCTTTGCTGTTGAGTTAATAAGTTCTTTATAGATCGTGGATACTAGCCCTTTATCTGATAGGTCATTTGCAAATATCTTCTTCCATTCTGTAGGTTGTCTTTTAGTTTTTTTGACTGTTTCTTTTGTTGTGCAGAAGCTTTTTATCTTGAGTAAGTCCCAATACTTTATTTTTGCTTTTGTTTCCCTTGCCTTCATAGATGTATCTTGCAAGAAGTTGCTGTGCCCAAGTTCAGAAAGGGTATTGCCTGTGTCCTCCTCTAGGATTTTGATGGATTCTTGTCTCACATTTAGATCTTTCATCCATTTTGAGTTTATCTTTGTGTATGGTGTAAGAGAATGGTCTAGTTTCATTCTTCTGCATGTGGCTGTCCAATTTTCCCAGCACCATTTATTGAAGAGACTGTCTTTTTTTCCAGTGGCTTCAACGTGGATGGAACTGGAGGGTATTATGCTGAGTGAAGCAAGTCAATTGGAGAAGGACAAACATTATATGGTCTCATTCTTTTGGGGAATATAAAAAATAGTGAAAGGGAATAAAGGGGAAAGGAGAGAAAATGAGTGGTAAATATCAGAGAAGGTGACAAAACATGAAAGACTCCTAACTCTGGGAAATGAACAAGGAGTAGTGGAAGGGAGGCAGGTGGGGCGTTGGGGTGACTGGGTGACAGCCACTGAGGGGGGCACTTGGTGGGATGAGCACTGGGTGTTATACTATATGTTGGCAAATTGAACTCCAATAAAAAAATAAAATAATTTAAAATTTTTTCAAAAGATCACCATTTTCAGAATAAACAAATGTACTTTAAATGTCTTAAAATTTTGTCAGTTATACATCACTAAACTTGGAAAAAAACAAATAAAAACAATTCCACTCCTTAAAAAATAACGGGGGGGGGCGGCATTCTCCTGGGGACAGACCAAAAGCAAACAAACACATAAGCATTAAATCCTATCGGATGGTGATGAGTGCCACGTGGAAAATGAAATCATGTGGTGTACTAGATGTGGTTTCTTAGTCAGGAAAGATCCCTGTGAAGAGAGGACATGTAAGTGAAGGAGTCAGCTGAGTGGATGTTGAGGCAAGAACATTCCAGATGGAGCAGACAGATGGGAGGTTTGGGAAATGAAATGAGAGCTGGTGTTTTTGGAGTGTAATGAGTGAGGGTAACATGGGATGAGGTGAGTGAGAGCAGGCGGGAGGAAGATGACTGTGTGGGGTCTTGTACCCAGGGCAGCTGTTCCCACTTCCTCCTAGGTTTAAAAGAAATCCTCTGGAAGGTTTCAGAGAGGAGACTTGCCTGGTTTGAATTGATAGGACTTTTAGAAAGATCTCTAGGTTCTTTTTAAGGGTCCAAAAGTAGTTAACAGGGAAACCAAAGAGGGGAATATTGCAATAGTCCAGGTGAGAGATGGCTTGGGGCTTGGGCTGGATAATAGCAACAGAGATGAGGAGATGACAAGAAGTGGACAGATCCAGGAGATACATTGAAGTAGAATCAGCAGGAGTTCCTGATAGCCTGGACGATGCCAAGAGACAGAGAAGTGTATCCTTCATTACAGCTAGGTTGTGCTATATAAGAAATAACACCCAAATCTTAGTGGTTTAAGACAACTCTGATTAACTCCTCCTCATGCCTCACTCCATGCAGGTCAGCAAGGATTTTATTCCATATTGGTCCTGCTCAAAGGATGAAACTCCTCACCTGGAATGTGACTGGTTCTTGAATCAGGAATGAAAGACCATCAAGCACCATGTGTTGACCTGTAAATGTTTCCATGCAGTCGTGACACCCATCACCCCCACTCACAGCTTGTTAGCAAGGACAAGTCACACAGAAGTGGCTACTCTCTAGGAAGATAGTAGAGAGAGACTGCATATTGGGGAGCAGGATTAGTGTAAATCCCAGGATATATCAAGGACAATCCCTAGATTGTTGATAGATGCAAGAGCATAGATGGTGCTACCATTTCTTGGCTGTGGGGAAATGAGGCAGGACCTCCTGCGATCCTTCACTATTATTCTAGGTGTTCAATGACCATCTTGTGAGAGACCACAAGCTCCATGCTTTCCAGGTCACCACTGTCCTAAACCCTCTGGCCCCATGACTGGTATATAATACATATTTGGTGACTTTATGACGGAGTTAATGAACCAAAGACTAAGAATGAATCATTAAGCTGTTTGACTTTCCAAGGGTGGTGAACAATTACACCTTCATGCTTCCTGTCCGAAGCCAACTCAGAAGTCCACATTTAAATGTATGTTATAACCAAGGTCCCAGGCTCACAGACTGACTCACACATGAGTTGCTGGCAGCTATAGATTTTCCTCAGGGCCATCATTCGGCTGTCTCAGAGTTTTGTACTTTGGCTCCTGATATCTGCATAAATTGTGGCAACTTATTCCAATACTTAGATTAACTATCTGAATGCCAGTATTTAACTCTCGTTTTTTTGAGTTAGATGAACTTCCCGATCCAGCTGAAGAAGGGATACTTTCTTTGGTCAGTGGAGGTATTTCGACTTGATCCTACCTGCCATTGAAGGTATCGACCATTTTGGAAGGAAAGATTAGGATAAACTATATCTTGACTCCTGAAAGCCGGTACTGTATTCCTTGAGTCTGAGAAGACCTAGTATATCAGAGTAGTGAACATATACAGGCCTACAATGAAAGTCTGATGTATGAATTACTGAACAAATGAATGAACAGATGGATGATTGATTGAGGCTGAAAGATTAATGTTATGACAGTAGTAGGGGGAGGTACACACTTGTGGGGGAAAAAACAGACACTGTTGGAAAAGTATAGAGGTGAATTTGTGAGACTCTCATAGGCACTGACAAATGTCCAAATACTGTCTATCTCAGTTCAGTGAGTTACTGACTAAAGATGAGTGATATTTAAAATTGCAACTCAATAGTCCTTCCCATTCAATGTCAGTGCAACTTGTTATAAAGACACAGGGCAAGATTTAAAGAAATAACCCATAAAATATTTATATAGAGAGATATATAAATAAAATTATGTCATCAGAACTACTAATACCATGACTACCTATGCAATAGTAACCTTGAATCCCAACACTATATATAATTTGATCTAATGAAAACATCCATCAAGTATAAAGTTAAGTTAACAAGGCATAGAGCTTTCAAACCCTTTAAAATCTGTGCTATTAATTTGGGTACCTGCTCAAGGGGCCTAAAATACACTTTGGCTATATAAGAATACTAAAATCCAACTAATTTTCTACTGGCATATTAACACGGAGCTGTCTACTTGCAAGAGCAGAAACACAATTCGAACTAGCCTAGAGAAACGCGTGAACCATAAGAACAAACCATAGACAGGGCAGGGGTACAATTGAAAAGCTGTGTGTAATTGAATTTTGAGGATGGCTGAGAGCAGGGACTCAAACACCTAAGTATGCGCCTGTTTGTCAAATCCATTCGTTCATACTATGGACCAGCTTCTTTCACGCTGAGAAGACATGGCAGCCAACAGCCCTAGGCTGTTACATCTGTATCCCTGGGGGGTGTTCAATCCCTTTTCCATGCTGTGCTCAAAGAACCAGGATACCCATCATCTGTCACCTGGAGAGGAAATGGAATATGATTGACAGGTTTCATGCAAACCATGAAGTTGGGGCTCATGGCCAATGGGTAGGAGCACCTCTCCTGAAGAAGATTGGGGCAGAAGAGAACAGTCACACTTATTCTTCTGCCCTTTCTATCTGTTATACACCTTCAAGAGGCTACTGCTATCCCTATTAACTGTGCTGGGCTTGTTTTTTTTGTTTTTCACCCAGTTGTATGGGTGAGAGAATGACAATGTATTACTTTGGGCAGGTATAGCAAGGTGCCACACACTGGGTGCCTTAAACAGCAGAGATTCATTCTCTCAAAAGTCTGCAGGTTGGAAACCCTAGATCATGCTGTCTGCAGGGTTGGCTCCTTTCAATGCCATGAGGGAGAATCTGCTCCAGGTCTTTCTCCTTGGTGGTTTGCTGACAATCTTGAGTATTTTTGGCCTGTAGAAGCGTTACTCTGATCCCTGCCTTCAGCCCCATCTGCCTTTTCCTTGCCTGCAACTGTGTCCACATTTTACCTTCTTATAAGGACACTAGTCGTGTTGGCTTAGGGCCCACCCAAATGCCCTCATTTAAACCCAATCACCTCTATAAAGATTCTATCTCCAAATAAGACCCCACTCTGAGAAACTGGGGGTTAAGAGCCCAACTTTTCTTCTTTGGGGAGACAAAATTCAACCTATTACAGAGGGTGATGGGCTTTTCTGCTAAATAAAAACAATGGACTTGCTGAGAATTAATATCATTCAAGCTACTTTTTCTCTAAATCAATTCTTCTTAAACCTTCTTCTACTTGTTAATTTCTTGTTTTCTGAGCATTCCAACTAAGCTTTAAGGGTTTTTTTTTAACTAAAATTAAAATTGTCAATTTGTATTTAACTTTAGCAACACAAACATAAACAGCTTTTCTTGATTCTTACCTAATAATAAGTAATTACACATTTTTTTCTTTGCAAACCTATGAACAATCAACATGCAATGTATGTTCTTAGAATTTTTTAAACTGAATTAGTTTTTCTTGAGACTATTACTCATGCAGAACATTGCATATTTCCCCATCTACTTACTGAAACAATCCTCAGCAAATGCAGTTGCTGTGGTACACAAGTTTAAAATTGTGTTATAAATGGTGGTCATCAAACACTGAATCTTCTTTTGAACATTGTGTCTGTCCTCCATGTTGTACCAATAGGTATTAAAGAAAGAAGGTAAGTGGAAAAATAAATTACTAATAAAGGGCATTTTTCATTGTTACACTCTGTAAAGGGTTTCCTATGAGAAGGCATCATGAGCAAGGATTAATCTGAAACTTCGTTTTAAAATCATGTCATGCTTTGTGCCGGTCTGAAAAACCATCTGTGCCCCCACTCCCATCCCCCACCCCTGACAAGCCACTGGGAAGACTTGCTGGAGTCAAGGAGCAGACGGAATTTCTGGAGACCCTGCTCACCTGTTTTGTGCTCTTGGAATATGTCGACATTAATTGGCATTCATTTTGGGAAGGCTGTGATGGCCTCCAGTGGTGTATGCTGCTTGTGTACACGTAAACACTGATGTGTCTTTCCTTTATTCTGAGAATGACAGTGGAAGAAAGTGTGTTCTGGATGTACTGACATCAATATATTGTTACAATATGAGTAACAAGACAGCCCACTGACAGATGGGGCTGTTCCGTTTATAACACGCACGCTCCCCTTTCTTCCACACTCGGAGGATGAGGGTGCTTGCCACGTGCTGGGAGCAGAAGCAGTAGCTGATATTTAACAATGACACATTATGTGCAATGGATTCTCTCCCTGTGCATGTGCCCTTGTGTTCAAGTCCCAACACCAAGGACTGATGACATACTCCATTTGGCAGGGTTACCCAAACTTACCTCCCATTGGAGTTGCAAGGAGAGAACCCACCCTCTGGGTATGCACACATGGGGACACTCACAAAGAAATGCAACCACCTCGGTAGGACGCTATTAAGTCCTGGAGACTCCCAGCCCAAAGCCGTGCAACTCAAGAGTTCTAGCAGCCCGGGTTTTTTGTTTTTGTTTTTGTTGTTTTACATTTTTTTAATTTAAATTCAATTTGCCAACATATATATATATCGTATAACACCCAGTGCTCATCTCCTCAAGTGCCCTCCTCATTGCCCTTCACCCAGTTACCCCATCACCCCACCCAGCTCCCCTTCCTCAATCCTTTGTTTGTTTTCCAGAGTTAGGAGTGTCTCATAGTTTGTCTCCCTCTCTGATTTTTCCTACTCGTTTGCTTCCAGGTTTTACTAGGTGTTTTCCTTCCATTTCAGTGACACATACTTCTTGTTTCAAATCACCGCTGCTAAAATTCGATCAAAACCAGCGCCACATATAAGGATGTGCTTTTGGCTCCTCCCTTCCCCTCATACAGGTGCATAAGCATCAGCATGAATCCAGTGGAAGGTAGAGGAGAGGCCCACCACAGTTTGTGCAACCACGGGTGTAACAACGCTGCCTTTAGCAGACCCTGCTCTTCCAGGCGGCAAAAGCACTTGGGACCCGGGAGGGCACAGAGTAAGATGTTTTCTCAACAGTTTTCCAAGCAACGATACACAGACAAAAAGGTCAGAGTCTGGCGGCCTCACTCTAGCATATGCACACCTATTTATGAAGACACTTAGCATGGATTTAGTAAGTTCACAGCAAAGCTCCAGGGGCGCCTGTCTCTTTAAATCCGTCTCCTCCCAAGTGAAATTTGTGGGCCTGATGAATGGCAGAGCAGAGTCATCCATAAAAGGGCAGAGGAAAATCACACTCATTTGCATACAGTAATTATTCTGTGAATCAGGCCACCTTTATTGCTGCAGAAAATCTACTGTCAGCATCACTCTATAGATCACGTTTGAAAATCCAACAGCTGAGGAGAGTAATTGTTTGGAATCCATGTGGTCCAGTACTCCTGTCTCCAGCATGTCAATTATCCTGTGTCTAGGTAGACAGCAAAGTTTCTGGGTGTCATTCAACTGAGCCTGTGTTTTCTTCCTCATCCCTGCTTTTCTGGGAGGTCCCTACAGATCGGGCATGGCTCTTGTTCCAAAGGACGTGTGTGAGCATGGGCATGCACTGCACCCAGAGGACTTGAGAATAACCCTGGACTTGACTGGTCAGAATTGACATCAAACATAAATGGTGGTGGGGGCGGGTGCTGTCCTCCCTTGTCTAGAACCCTGCCCTGGCCGCATCACCCTGCTAGCACATGTACACATCACCACATCTACTCACTCCCGCTGTGTCTACCTTATCCCATGTCTGGAAGTGAGTCCCAGACATGACCGCCACACACGTGTCCCTGATGGAGAAGACAAATGCATGCATTACCTCTTAGTGGCTCTCCAATTTTAGGAAAATAGGGGGAATTGAGGTAGAATAGAAGAGAAGCTATGCCCACGGCTTTGAAAAGGAATACAAGGAATAAATTCATCATTTATAGGGTGGTAGAAGGATGCCTACCACCTATTTTGATCCCCAGAGGAATGGTTTAAAGGCCTGTTTCCATTGAGAAGAGTTGGTCTAGGGAGTCGTTGAAAGAGCAAAACTTACATGAGACTTGATTCAAAGAGTTAGCAAGAATAGCACAAGCAGAAAGGCTCAACCCAGGGATGGTCAAGAGTGAGATAAACAGCTAATGTGATTGACACAGGTGCTTTTCGATTTTGAGCGTTTACATTGTCACTTAGAGGTACCCGGCTTCCTCCTGGTCTGCAGGTTGCAAGATGCACAGAATAAGGGGGCCAGAGACCACACAGAGCCTGAGAAACAGCTCCGTGGGCCAAATGTGGTCCTCACGTTTTGATCTGTCCTTTCTGTACCTGGGTCTAAATGCCTGTTGTAAAAACAGAGTAAAGATTTATGTATATCAAAAATTCAAAGAAGACACCTGAGGTAGAAAAGGCAACATTTGAAATACCATTAGCTGAAGGGCTATGTAGAGCCACATTACTGCTGCCAGGAATTCACATAGGAAGTTAGAAGGGACAAAAATCAGCTACGGTAGTGCTGGAAGGTCTGTAACTAGAGATCTCAAGTAAACGCATCCCAGCCTCAAGGACTGCTACAGGCTGAGGTTTGGTTTGGATAAGTTACTTGAGCATAAATGTTTATTAAAGGTTTATATTCTCTAGAAATCTTGGTTTTTCTTTTTCCTCTTTCACTTCTTATTTTTTAAAAAAATGTTTTTCACAACATGGATGAACCATAAAGACTTTATATGATGTGAAGTAAGTCAGGCACAAAAGGGCACGATCTCCTGCACAATTCCACTCACAGGAGATACGGGAGGGGGGTTAAATTCATAGAGATGGAAAGCGGATGGTGGGGGCCAGGGGCTGGGGAGCCACTGTCTTATGGGGATACAGCTTCAGTTTGAGGAAAGGTTCAGCAGATGGATGGTACACTGTGACTGTACTCAATGCCACTTAAGGGCACAATGGCAAATTCTGTGTCTTATATATTTTCCCCAATAAAAAAATAGTATCTACCTTACAAACTGTTTCTCTTCCTGGACAATGGTGGTGGTGGTGGTGGGGAAATCCAAAGAGAATGTTACAAAAGTTACAAAAAATGGCAAAAGTACCAAGGATTTTGATCAGAGATGGCATCTTCAATAAATTAGTTTCTTCCTCTCTTCTTAGAAATATTTGGGAGGACTCGTGAGTTTTAGCACAAACCCAACTCTGCCAGAGGAGAGAAGGACCTGAGGGGTGGAGAAGGCACATCCACCACGCTTTGAAGAGCAAACCACAGGTGTTGGGGAACACAGTAAACCTTCTAATCCATTGATGTTATTATACTAGGTCTTCTAATAATTCAGAAATAATGAGTGTATTACAACTCCAGCCACAGTCTCCATCACAACACAGACCTTGGGAAGATGGCAATAGTTAGTAGCAGGTGTATGTCACCATTGTCGGTCTAAGTGATGATTGTCCCACTGTTCTCACAACTGCAGGGATATTTATTTGGATGCTCTTCCAAATTTATAGGTAACCAACCTGAGAGAATGGTTTGGTGGTTAACAAACTCACAAAATTAGCGAATGTTGGAAGGAGGCGTGATGCCACCAAATTCCACGCCTCACTCAGTGGCTCTCTTCACAGCCTTCCTGCAGAATTTATCCTGTAGCTCCTCAGGTCTATTTTCAGTGACAGGACAAAAGCTGATATTTAAGTGAAAGTGGGATGAGTTGATGCCATCGATACCACTACTGACATAAGAGGCAGCCTTGCAAAGATTACAAAAAAACCTTTCACTTCAACTTCCAAAATAACAAAATAAGGTCCAATCAAGATTCAAAAACTCAAAAAAAAAAAAAGATTCAAAAATTCTTCGTTACTCAGAAGCTGCTCACCTTTCTATTCTTTTTCTGCCTTACTGGTCAAGTTTCTGATTTCATCAAGTTGATCCACACAAAAGTGGAAAACCTTCCGTAAAATCGTGCAGCACAAATACTAGAAATGGAAGAGTCTCTCCTAATTTAACCTTCCTGAGAATGTTTAGTTTTTGTCATTTTTGTTTGAAGGTATACATTTCTGTTGGTCACTAAAGGGATCACCACATTTTAAGTGCTAACCAAGGAGTTGCAGAGGGAGTGTTCGTGAACAAAAGGCATGGCTTCTCCAAAGCACTTGAGGACACCTGGAGTTGCTGAGTGGGTTGTGGGATCCCAAGGACTCAATAAAGGGAAATACGGGGGTGGCCTGGGGGTGACAGACTGGGCCTGGGAGAGTAAATGAGCCGCATGGGCTGAGTCTTGCTTTCTGTGGCACTTAACAGAAAGAGAGGGTTGATTCCAAAGGGGCTGGAACTAAGCAGATGTGAGATGTGAGTACATGGCAGGACGAGTCAGCTCGCCATAATGGGAAAAAAACCCTAAGGACTTTGAAATTCACTTATTACTTCAACTAAGACTCCCCAAGAAGGTATAATGTCCTGAAGTCACAGGTACAAAGAGAAAAGGGACCCCATCAATCGGAAGTCAAATTGCATGAGTAGTATCAGGCCATTGGGCAGCCAAGCTTTACCATCAACCTGATTCTGACCTAAGAACTCTATGGTCAGAATGTTTTGACACAGTTAGAATAACCTGGTTCAAGAGTGAGGGCCACTTCTTACCAGTTTTGCCTTCTTTCCTGACAGGGCCAAATAGTTTGCTTTGCAATGAATAGACATTTAATAAATACCACAACCTGAGCAAAATATTTGTTGATTTATTAGATAGAAACTCTAATGTAAGTGATTAACAGGGTGAGGGGAGGCAGGCTTCAAATGGAAAAGCCATGCCACCAAGAAAATAAATAGCAAAGATTTTAGCATATTTTAGACTACCGATAAAATCAGTTTTAAAATTTTAATTTAAAATTCACATTGTATAAATGGCCAGATTGGTTCAGGCTGTGTTGTGGGTTAGAATTTTAAGTTTTCTCTACATAACTTCATATGCAGGTCATGGCAAGAAACTGCTACCGTGTAATTTTTTTTCAAATTTCCTATATATCACATGAATTATAATGCAAAAAAAAAAAAAAAAAAAGAGGAGGGGGAGAGAAACAGAGAGAATCAACTTAAAATATCCCCATATATTGTGATATATTCCCTCCATGTGAAACATAGTATTTTACTGCAAAGGGCCCCGTCTTGGGCATACTTGGCATATTCTAGCTCTGCAGCAGTTTACCCTTCTTGCCATCCTCAGCGAGCTATGCAGATCTCTGGAGACCTATCTGTTGTGTGGTAGGGAAGTTTAAGGCGTTATCTGGAAAGCAGTCCAAGATGGCCAAGTTCATTAATGCATTAGGCCCATGAATAGATGGGAGGCAAATTTACTTCTCAGAGTCTTGTGTTCCCAAAGATGAGCATAGAACTCTCACATTTGCACATGGTAAAACCACTCTGAGAGCCAGAGAAAAGCCCAGTTAACTCATGATCTACTACTCTCTCCTGTATCCTTTGGTTCTTGGGTGACCACATGCCCACCATCCCTTGGGTGGTAGTAATGAATGCTGACACTTTTCTTTTCTAATTTTTTTAAGAGAAAAAGGGTGAGGGGAGGGGCAGAGAGAAAGAGGGAGAGAATTTCAAGGCAACTCCATGCTCAGTGCAGAGCCCAACCTGGGGCTCAATCTATGACCCTGAGATCACAACCTGAGCTGCAATCAAAGTCTGACACTCAACCAACTGAACCACCCGGGCTCCCCTAAATGCTAATACTTCTAAGCTAAAATTCTATATATTTTATCTTCCCTGTCAGAACTCAGTGGCCAAGGAAAGTGCTGAAAAGGTACACAGAGTTTTGGTTCTTTTTCTCCTTCTAGCAAGTAGTGCTACTTCAGGGTTCTGCTGTTCATTAGGGATCAAGCTGCCAATATTGGCTTGCTCAGATTAGCTCTTTATATAACTGTACCGATACCAGTGTTTGCATTCCTCTTCAACTGAAAATTTGTCAGAGAAGAAAAGCATTAAACCTGTCACCGCAGATAAAGATCAGATGTTTGATTTCAAACAGAAGAAGCAAACACTCCACTATGGACTCCATTAACTCTTGAGAACTCTACTCAAAGTAATGTGAAGAACTAAACCAGAAGTGGGAAGGGGGAATAAATCCAAATTTCACCGCCATTTTAACAGCTACAGAGGATATTGGACTTGGAACAGAAACACAGAGGAGAGGGACCCAATGCTAAACCCTTTCCACTTTTTTCCTTTGTTTCCTTTTATTACAAATGTGCTTTCACAGCACACGTATAGCTAGCACATGCTATGTGGAGACCAAATGAGGCTCAGCCATTTGCATATAACTAAAGGTTTGGGAAGATCCCTGTAGAAAGAGATTTGGACATTAGAAAACTCAAGGCATGTCGTTACGCCTCCATAGCAGGATTAGAAAACCAACCCCTTATCGATGAATTAAATGCGTCCTTTCAAAACCTCCTTGTGGTTCCACATTTCTTCTTACCTCCATTAAAATAAAACCAATGGGTTTCTCTATTTCACTGAATAATGTAAAAGTCATTGGCTTTGATCTTAACCTAAACCTGGAGTTTGTATGGCAGCTATTGCCTAGCGGTCTATTCACTAAAAAGATTACCCTGCATACTAGCTCGGCAGCAAGCCAGATGACAAGTGCTATTGCTCCCATTTTGTGGATTCAGACATCTGGGCAGTGAGACACTGAGAGACATGCTGGGTGTCAGAGGAAAATTAGACTCTCAAATTTAGTGCACTTGTATTACACTCTCCCAGAAAGGAGGTATGAGGAGGTAGACCAGAAGTCAGGAATCTGGGGCTGTAATCTCAACTCTGGTATTGACTCATCCTCCAGCCTTAGGCAAGTCATTTCACCTCTGCAGTTCCCTCTCAACATTAGGTAAAATTGACAATCCCTACCAACCCTCTCCTCCCCTGCTGCGAGGATTAATGAAATGAGACCTGCACCACACAGCTTGTTGGTAGAAAGGCTCTCTATAAATACAAAATATGCTAAGTGCCTTCCTACAGGTTCTGGTCGGGTTCAGCAGGCCTCCCGAGATAGGACTACTACTGTGTGCATTTGAATAAGCTATCCCTCAGCACCCCTGGGGCCACCAAGGCACAGTGACACCACGGCCTCCACACTGGGGAGGGACACACGGGCTGCCAAGTGTTCTTGCTGGCCCAGGAGTACCCTGGGCCACCTCCCTGTGGCTGGGATGGGTCACCCAACTGGCAACCTCCAGGCAGTCACTCGACCTCCTCAGACCAGCTCTGGACATCAGAAGAATCTCCTGGTAGGTGGGGTTGTTCTTGGAAATCCCATCGATGGCAGCTGGGCCCGGGAGGCTCTGGGGCAGTGGTGCAGAAGCTTCTGGGCTCTCTCTGGCTCACAACGGAGGGCCATGAGACTTCTGATAGCAAGTGGCCCAGGATGGGGAGTGAAATATCGGTAGGCAACCATTCCTAAGTGAGTGGAGGGGAAAGCAGATGGGACCTGGGACTCACATGGTGGGCACAGACTGCCCTGAGCACGATCAAGGGATGGAGACTGTGATCTTTCCCTTTCACACCGTGACACACCATGGGACACCATGGGACACTGTGGCCCCTCTTGACTCTGCCCTTGAAAAATGCTCGAAGGGACTTCTCTTTGGGTGCATGCCCTCCTCTGCTCTGACTTCACACACAACACATATGGTGGTAACTCTCAAAATCTATCTCCAATCAGGAGCTCTCTGGAATGTGAAGGCCATTTATGCACAACTTCTCAGCCAGCATCAGGCTGGGCCGGCAAATGGGCTTACCCAGTTCAGCGCATCCAGCACTGGAGCTCTCACCTTCCCCCACAAGAACCCCCTTCTTGGTCTCGGGTCATGGCAGCTCCATCTTTCCGGAGTCTCAGGCCAAAGATGACTGGAGTCACCCTGCACGTCTGTCTTCTCATGAGTCCTGTCCAGTCTTCAGGAGGGCTCTGGGCACCACATCCCAGTTTTCCCAGATGCACTGTCCCCTGACCTCCTGGTGGCAACCACCCAGCCTGGATCCATGCCAGCGCTACTGCCACAGGGATCACTGAGCCCCGTGCATGCCTCTGTGGCCACCCTTCTGCTCTATAAGGTCACCAGTCATATGAACACACACACTGATGACCTCATTTTAAAGTAATCACCTCTGTGAAAACCCTATCTTCAAATTAGGTCTCAGTCTGAGGGTTCAGCATTAGGACCCCAACTTGTCTTCCCTTAGGGGACACAATTCAAAGCAAACAAAACACGTGGCATATGTTCATCAAATGTGTTTGCCTCTATTGTCTGTTTTTCCTTGCTAGAAAGTAAACTCCGAGAGGCAGGAGTGTGTGCGTGCATGTGTGTGTGTGTGTGTGTGTGTGTGTGCTATCCTCCTGATATAAAGTAAACTAAGCATTGAGAGTAGGGATTGGAGCATAAGAGAGGTCGGTAAATACTTTTAAGTGAAGGAATGGATGGACTTTATCATGGTGCGCAGGCAAGTTCTATGTCTTGCCCAAAGACGTGCAGATATTTTGCCCGAAAGTCTGGACTCAGATCTCAGGGCCTTGAGTTCCACAACACAGGATTAGGATAAATCACTGATTACATGGGGCGAAGGGGGGGCATGATAGACATGATGAGATTATTATCAGATGGTAAATGCAGGCTGCAAAAGCCCGGGAATCTGGCTAACTCTGAGGCGGAACTTTTCCAGGCTCTGGTTTCAGACAGGTCGCCGGGAGCACCGGGGTGCCCGTGAGAGCCTCCCACTCGGCGTCTCTGTGTTAATCAAACAGCACAATAGTTGCCTGGATACCCTCCTCATTTCATCAGCCACGGTGGCCTGTTACCAATTTCCAGAAAATGAAATGAGACCCCTGAGGACTGTAATTTGGGGAGTGCAGTAATTTAGGAATGTTTAAAGGGATCTGGAAAACCTGTCCAGCCAGTTCCTTCTCAGGCACAAATGGCAGGAGGCCCGGGCACGTGAGGGTGAATACCCAGCACTGAGCTGCTGAGCTTGGCCTCCTTATCAGTCTCCCTACCAGGGACCTTTTGTTTGTTTACTCACTTAGATAAACTCTTGAATCCTTGGGAATGCTCCAATAAATCTGTTTCCCTAAATACTTCACTCTTGTTTATAGAACTCCTTCAAAAGATGTGACAGCTTATGGCAGACAGAAACGAGGCCTGTCTCTTAGCAAACTCTGTCCTCTTCCCTTGCCCCAAATATTTCTGGAGAACGTAAAGCCCTCTAAGTCATGATCTCAAGTCTTAGCCTAAGTGGATAAGCCTCGCTGGGATTCCTTGGGGTCCATTTTGCATATTCTCAGTGTCGTTTCATGGAAACTAAGCTCATTCCTTAATTACATTTGGGTTCTGTAACATATTTCAATATATGGCCGTAATATAATGACTCTTCCAGCCAAAGGCCATGAACTTAATTTTTACTTTTCATCGTTATGAAAACAATCCAGTAGAAAATTCTGATCACTGTGCTTTTTACAGAAACAGAGTTTTAGCAAATAACACCCACGTGTTTTCTGGGCCACGATGAGTCCGGCATCAGACCAGGCTCCCGTGCGCGGTTTCACAGTTCCCAGGCAGTTGGGTGTAAGTCCAACAGCCTTGCCTCTATTATCTGTCTAATAGATTATCCTGCTTCATATCTCCGTGGCACCAGATGGCATTATCTCCTTAGACTGGCTGTTGCCTTGTTAATACAGAGTTACATAGAAACATTAAAGGTCAGGAGGATACCATATGGTCTATTCTGTCCTGCCCTTTTATGCCCAGGAAAGGCCAAACCATCATCCGAGCTTCGCCTCCGCCAATAGCTGCTCGTATTTGATTGTCCGTTTGACTCATTATTCCATTTCTGCTGAGACGCTGCAGCCAACAATGCCTTCCACGTCTACACGGTGGCCATCACTTGTACATCCCAAACATCTTCGAGAAAACTGACCTGTAAACAACCGGTATCCAGTTTCTTCCATTTAAATGCTGTGCTAGACATTTTTTTTTTTAAATAGATACATTTTCTCACAGTTTGCATATACTTTTCTAACGCTTTATACAGAGTTTATATTGTGGGTCTCCTACCCATGGGTTTGTAATTATCATTTGCAATCTGGGTTCTATTTGCGCGATCTGCTTCTTTTCTTTCTTTCTTTCTTTCTTTCTTTCTTTCTTCTTTCTTTCTTTCTTTCTTTTCTTTTCTTTTTTTTTTTTTTTTTTTTGCCAAGGATGCCAGTCTGTTCTCGTCGGGTAGGTTTTAACCCCTCTTTCATCTTTTGGCTGTTGCTGCAAACATCTCCCATTCAAACAGAGAGGCCTTTGCATCTCTCCAATGACTCCGGTTCTAATAAAATGAAAAGGTTGAACTGTTGACTTTGGAGGCTGAGCTTCTGAACAAGAAACATCCTAGCTTGGAGCCAATAGCTATTATCAGTTCCAGAAGACTCACCATCAGATGTTCTTGCAGGAGCTGATGCTAGACTAGAGTCAGTGCATCAATAATTCTGACCCCAAGCCTTTTCGTGTTCAAGTACCTCATGCACATGGGTGGTGACTTCCTGATGCACCTTGTCTGACTTGGCAGCTCATTTCCATCCTCTCTTTGCCTCTCTCTTCTTTTTTCCCTTTTTATTTTCTGTTATTTTTTTTGGGCGGGGGGGAGGCTCAAGAACTTGGATGAAAGAGTGGATTTGTCTTAAAAATCTCTCTCTCTCTCTCTCTCTCTAGGACAGTGTGCCACTACCGTCAGCAGATTCACCTTCCATTTCCTTTGCCGCTGTCGACTTACAATCCTTGAATTTATGCAAAGTGTTTGTCCCAATAATTTAGATGAAATCTTTCTTCCCTCCCTCTTACTTTGGGCCTTGAAGGTCAGACAATTGAATTTTCACCAGATACAATTAAGAAATAATTACTCTGTGAAAAAGCAAGGATACAGATCAGTTATTAACCTCAACGCCTAATGCCCTCCCCACTCCCTTACTCTCAGACAGCTTAGAAATGCTGTTTATAATTTCAGGTATTTCCCCCCTTTTTTCTTTTTCTTTATAAGTAGTCTGGCTCCATTTCTGGTGTCTCTCACAGGTTCCAGGATCATGAGGTGAGCTTATGCCTGCACCTGCACCGTGTGAAGCTGGTGCCCCGGGCAGCATCGCAGCATCACCTTGCCACTCTCCCTGGGTCGTTTCAGTGCCACTTGTAATCAAAGAATCTGCAAATTCTTTTTTAAATTACATAGAAAGAGGAAGATCCAAAGTACTCTAAATGTATTGCCACTTCATGTGGGGATAGTAGTGATCATGAATCTGCCTCCTGGGGCTGCTGCATGCTTTCCCGAAGGGGGCAAGTCAACCATTTATCTCAGTGCCTGGAGAGCAAGGAGGGCTCGCTGAGCAGTATTATTATTGCATGAGCTCTCCTGATGACTGTGAGGTGAGTCTTATCACTCCTATTTCCCAGGTAGATAAGCTGAGGCACAGTCAGGTGCCTTCAGCTCAAACTGTGAGTCTGTGAAAAGGCAAGACAAAAGCCCAGATATCTTAAATTTTATCTGATTGATACACGGTACCACCCGACAATATAATACAATATCTATTACAGATAGAAATGAGTCTCCTGGTTACCGTTTCCCCCAAACAAATAGAAATAGAAGTCATCCAACCCTGAAACCCACATAAGTGCAGGTAGATAAAAGCTCTTCCTCTGGGGCCATGGTCAAGTGTGGGATGGAGTCTCGGATCCAGGTGAGGGCAGAATCAGACGGCCCAGACCGAGCGAGGCTGCCTGCGGAGCCCGGGTTAGGGTTGGCACCTGGTGTTTGGGGTGACTGAAACAAACCTCCAATGGTCGCAACACTTATCTCGATTAAGCCCCACTCCCAAACCCCTGGGCTCATCCTCAGCTCTAATAGTGTGTCAGTGATGGTGACCAGTAAATTAACCCTGGAAAACACTTATTGATCTCTACCTCAGATTGCTGACTTCAAAAAAATGTCATTGTTTCATCACATACACTGTTCTGCCTCATTAGCTGCTGTCACCATGTTCCTGGGCACCAAGGGACTCATTATTCGTGACGCAGGCCTCGGCATGAACTTGCTGGGCAGTTTCCAGACAGAGGCAACAAGTGTTGCTCTCTCTCCCACCCTCTTCCTCCACTTGTGGTCGGAAAGGGACTCAGTCTTGCTCACCCACCAATGGGCGCAAAGCTACAACTCGAAGGATACTCTCCAGCCCTCTGTCCTTCACAGCCTACAGAGTACGTGAGCTTAGGCTTCCTCAAAGGCTACTTTCAAAGCCTACTCGGGCTCCGTTTCATGGAATAATTGTCACCTCCTGGGCTCCTAGTGATGACCCGCTCACCCCTAGGAGCATTTCATAGTAGAAGTCATTGAGCTCCATTAGATGAGGCTTAATTAGATTAAGCCTGATTCTACCTTTAAATAATGGTTTCAGATTTTTTTCTAACTTTCCAAATTCAGAAGCCAGTAAATATTTGTCAGCAGGTTGCCTTCCCCAAAGCCAATCCACCATTAATATAACATTGATGAACTTCAAGATGTCAAATATTCTGAAAAGGAATATGTCTCTTTCCAAGTCTATGAATATATGCTAGCTGGTTCCACTAGTTTTACTTAATTGACGACAGAACAAATTAATTTAAAGCAATTTCAATCAAACTTTCTTTTTTTTTTTTTTTTCCATGACTTGGTTAATAGCCAGTTGAACCCATCAAACAATCAAAAGGATCATGGACACACATGTTAGATTCAGTTGGTAAATTTTATCCATATTCTCTGATATTTATTACCTAACTATACTCTTTATTTCACTTTTCTAGAGGAAAATTTTCTCCTGGGAAAATAAATACATTCAGTATGGTATTATAATAAGAATTCTTTCATATGCAGATTGAAGTATAACATCTATGCATTTAGAAAGATTAACAACCTCCATATTCTTTCTTAGTTGGTGCTGATATAAATATATATATTTAAGAACATATTAAATATTCTTTGCAGATGTAGCCAAACACCTGCTATTTATGCTATCTTCAGAAACCTTAATTGCCCACTCTTGAATACATATCTTGGAAGAATTTAATGGTGCGTTCTGGGTACCTATTCTGGAGGTGATCTTCTCAGAATCTGTGGAAGAGCAACCAAACTCATGACTCTGAGGAAGAAGGAAGATTGAGGAAAATACCATACCAGGCATTATGGTAGCATTAATAAACAACATGTACAATCACTAAAACTCTGATCTCAGGCAACAAATCTGAAATGGCTCATTATCAATTTCCTGGGAAGTACACCAACTAAATAAATACTAATAGGCACAAAGCAGCTGGAATGATGATCAGAAAGCTTAATTTCTGACAAGATGTAGATGTGTAGCCATGCCTGCCCACAGTGATTATCAGTTGAGTGACAGTATTTAGAGGAATCAGTTAACTGGGGGGACTCAGAAGAACTGGTAACCTGATTGAAGGAGGGGCCATAACCATTCTAGAGAGACAAAGGGAGCTATCAGGGAACCAGAGTGTGAGCACCATCAGGAGAAAACTCCATCATCCCATCTCATGACCTGTTAGATGTGAGAGGAAGAAAGCTCAAAGGAAACAACTGGCATTTCCTGAGAAAATGTATGAACATGATGTTCCTGGAGATCAAAAAAGTTTATCTAATCCCTCCAATATATCTATTTTTGTTGCCCACAGGGGTGCTGATTAATCTATTCTTAGAGATTTCCATGAATAAGCTGATGTAGTAACATTAGAGTTTATCAAGCCTTTCCAGTAATATGAAAACCCTTCCCTAAAAAAAGAAGCCTAGATGTTGGTTGGGATGGAGTATTGCTTCAAGCAATACTCCAACTGTAGTAGCTCCCCAAAGATGCACACATCCTCATCCCCAGAATCTGTGAGTGTGTCACCTAACATGGCTCAAGGCACTTTGCAGATAGACCTTAAATAGGGAGATTTTCAGGGATTATCCGGGAGGGCCCAAGGTCATCCCATGAGCTCTTAAAAGCTGGAAGCAGAGGAGATGGGGCAGGTGGAGGAGTTAGAAGAGTACTTAAGGCCTGCCATGCCTTCCTGGTTTGAAGGAACCACTGCATGGTAGATGTGGATGGCCTTTGGAGCAGCCAGCACCCAGGGTCTTGGCCCTGGGGCCCAGGCAACTAACTCAACAGCAACACACATGCACTTGAGGTAGACTCTCCCCCACCCCCACCCCCGGCCTTAGGACTGGAGCCCAGTCGGGCAGTACCCCGTAAGACACTGAGTGCAGGAACCAAGCAAGCCCACCTGCACCTTTGACTCCAGAACTGAAAGATGATAAATAGGTGTACTTCTAAGTAGCTAGGTTTGTAGTGAATTTTGTAAAAAAAAAAATTAGTAAAAAACAAAAAAAAAACCAAAACTAACAAAAGTATTTTTGGCAGTATTTTGAAATGTTCTTATTAATTAAATAAACTTTCCCTCTGTACATTAGGATTTGAGTCCACTGTTGGGGAAGGCAAGCTTATCTGACTCTGCAAATGATCCAGAGCCCAGTTCTTTGGGACACAACATGCACAAAGCACCTGATGTGTTTATGCCTGCCATAGCTGGGTATGGCACCCTGCAGGCTTCCTGGCAGCCACACGGGATGAGCAACGCAGAATCATTGCCTGTATGAGCCGCCCCATGCAGCATTTAAGGTATGTTGGAAAGGCTTATAGCATCTCCCCAAATCACTTCTCCATTGCTCCCTCTTTATTTACAGGATGATTCTACTGATCAGATTTTTTTTTTTTTGCCTAATGCAAATTTCCTGGTAAGGAAGTGGGGATTCTTATCTACATGTTAGCAGACATGCAATCAATTTCTTCCAAATATCTAGGGTAATCAGTTTCAAGACAGTCATAGGGCTTCTCTGGGTCTGGAAAAAAGGCTTAGAGGAAAAGTTAAATTGACAGAAGAGGCACTCTGAGGGAGGCAGGGTGAACTCCAAAGGCACTGAGGTCTGAGGCAGTGGGTCTTTGCCTGGAAGGAATGTAAAACCAGGAGACAGAAGAAGGGCACAGAAGGAGAAAGAGGTTGGCAGAACCAACTTGCACAGATCGGGAAATTTTATGGAGGGATGACTCTGGGTCAGGGCCTGACCCCTTTCCCGTCTACCTATGGACCCCTTTTCCAAATAATGTTTTTAAATGAATAAAAAGGATCACGTAGGATTATCAAGGGGACCAATTGCCTTGAAATTCAGCTATCACAATATTAAAAAATTTGTATGATATCATAATATGCTCCTTTCGTAATTTTAAGTAACTTAAAATAGTTTGAATAACCATACCAAAATTTCAAAGTAGTGACAGGAGTAAATATTTACAGGAGTAAAATATTTACCCCTACTTTACTTAGTAGATATTTTAAGTTATCTGCCACACTACAGATATGATGTGAACACATCTGTAAGTTGTATTGTTGTCAAAGCGGCAATACTGCTTACGCTCCTACAATTTGTGGTCCATGTTCTTCACTAAAAGATGCTTCTTAGGGCACCTGGATGGCTCAGTTGGCTGAGTGTCCAACTCTTGGTTTTGGCTCAGGTCATGATCTCTGGGTTGTGGGATGGAGCCCCTGCATCAGGCTGCATCCCTGCCCTCAGTCGGTAGTCTGCTTGAGATTTTCTCTCTCTCTCTTTCTCCACCTCTGCCTCTCCTCCTACTCTCTCTCTTTCTTAAATAAACAAATCTTTTAAGAGAATACTTCTAAGTTAGAGGTAATTCCAAAATTAAAATGTAAATTTTGCTCATCCCAGGCCATGGGCTCCTATGAATTCCCCACAGAAACACCCCTTTGAGGAGCAGCCTGGGAGGATCCACAGACCCTAAGTGAAGAACTCCTGACCTGGGGTACCCAGGGGCCTCAGCCACTGCATACCACTTAGTTTGCTTTAGTAACTTACAATGTAAATTTTATGAATAAAAACTTGAAAATATATTAAATTTATAAAAATGAAAACATAATTCAAAAATAAAGGAGTCAGACAAATGAAGCAGCCAGAATTCTGCTACATCACACAGGCAGATAATTCCAAAACATATTTTGTACAAAATTATAAGTCTTGTTTTCCTCTGAATAGTGTTCTGTGCAGATACAGTCATATACAGACAGGATAAGTCACATTTAATTACATATTTTTTTCTCCATCAAAAGGGTTGATGAAATTATTTTATAGAGTTTAAGTTGAATCTCTTCCATTCGGGTCCAACAGTGGGTACAAGGAAAACATCCTTATAAATGGCAGTTGTTTGCAATTTAATACTTTTGTGAAGTTGCTCCCATCATAAAATCTGGGATAAGATGTTTTTACTTCCTGACTTCTAGGCTGGGATTTGATTCATTGTACCAGACCCTTCTACACAGTATTGTATTAAATTGAATCTCCATAATCAGGTTGGTGCATTTTTCTGTCCAATCATCCAAACAAACAAGTACTTAAATCTTTTAAGCATGAACAGCACACATCTAAGTGGCCCCCAAATCTTTTTCTAACCTCTGTAGATAATTACAAAACAAGAAGAAGTAATCAAAAATTTCTGAATAGTGAGAAATATGTTAAAAATAGTTAAAAATCCAGAGCATTTTGGAGGGTTTTCAAAGTCATGCAGAGAGGAAGGCACTGCTAGTTCATTGAGTCATAACTGACATATTTTCACTATTAGAGGAGTGTTCATTCCCAGATTTTATGCAGACCTGCACAGAAGCAAATAGAAACAGAAATGATTATCACTAACATTGCTGAAGATGTTACACTTTACAATTATGAACACAGAGCAGTTTCAAATGGAGACAGGAATTTCTGTGATTAGCACATTGCCAGGAGCCGGAGGGGTTGCACAGAGGATCAGCAGATAAGACCCAAGAGCTGTGAGAGGGTCAGGGTCCAACAGACTACCTGGAATGCTTCAATATCCTTGGCTGGAGAAGGACCAGAGGTCCACTGGCTGGATTTCACCTGAGTCTGCCCATCATTTCTTTGAGGTAAATGTATGTTTAGGTCAATGGTATAGCCATTTGCATCTTATTCTTTTACAGATCTTTCATTATTTATAAAAGTCCAATTTGGGGGGAACCTGGTTAAGCATCTGCCTTCAGCTCAGGTCATGATCCTAGAGTCCTGGGATCGAGCCCTGCATTCAGCTTCTTGCTGGGTGGGGAGCCTGCTTCTCTGTCTCCCTCTGCCTCTGACCTTCTCTCTGCTTGTACTCTCTCTCAAATAAATAAATAAAATATTTTTTAAAAATCCAATTAGGATAGTCTCTGTGGTTATGCCTGTGCACAGAGGCCCTTTCCTCTGTGGTTATGGACCAAATGCTTATGTCTCCTTACTTCATGTATTGAAATATGCTGCCTAATGTGCCTGTACATGGAGATAGGACCTGTGAGGAGGTGATGAGGTTAAGTGAGGTCCTAGGGTGAGGCCTTCAGGCCACAGGGCTGTTGCTCTGATGGAAAAGGAAGAGATACTAGAGCTTTCTCCCTCCCGCAGGTGAGCATGCAGCAGGAAGGCAAACACATATGAGCCAGGAAGGGAGCTCTCAGCAGGAACCCAATCAGCTGGCACTGTGATCTTGGGCTTCCAATCTTCGGAACTATGAGAAATAGACATCCGTTGTTTACAACACCCAGTGTTCTATCATGGCAGCCCACGTGGACTACTATACCATCTTCTCATAGGGAGCCTTTTCTAGGGAGATAATCCTTTTCATTGCTAAGGTTGATGAGTCTACTAATCAAAGTCCCAAACACCCTGAGCCACTGGTGGGAGAATAGAGAGTAACACAGAATTATAGGATGTGTTATTATGGACACAGTGATTATCCCAGGGATGGACACAGGGTCCAGGGTAAGTCTATCAGCCTCTTCCCTGGGAACATAGCATAGGAAAGACCATGGGCTCTGGTCTTGCTAAGCTGTGTGACACTCCTCTCTCTAGAGCTCTCTGAACCTTGCCCTCACTTCCTCCTCTCCACAGAGCAAGCCCACTAGTCACTGGAAGCACTGATGCCTAAACCCAAAAAGAGGAGGCTGATAGAGGGAGGGAGAAGTTAACAGAGAAAGTGAGGGGAGAAGGATAGCAAGTGTGGGGGTAGAGAAGGCAGAAAGAGGGAGCTGCCATAGCAGATCTCTTCACCTACTGCTGGAGCCTGAACACTAGTGGATCTTGGAGCTGCCCCGATCATGTCAAGAATGCCTAATAGACCTAATAGACCCTGGCCACTTATTCATCAGGGAATCCAAACATTTGTCACATTTTCTACTTCAATGGTTCCTAGAAAGGTGGTGACGTCAGCTGTTGAATGGACTCTGGCAGCAAGGGACGCCACCATGACTGTTGGCAATGTACTGACTGTCCTCTCAGATAGGCATGGGCAGTTGACAATTGAGACTGTCATTGAGCACTGCACAAGGTCTGGGAGATCAGACTCCCACAGGTCTCTGACACATGTCTCTTGCTGAGACCTTTCCTCCAAATATCTTGTGCAGGGAGCTAAGCAGCTTAGCTTAGCTTAACAGTGAGCCATGGTGGTGGGCTGTGCACCCTGACTACCTGACTGAGATTAAAAGCAGCCCATTTCGTGACTTTCAAATTGTTTCTTTTCACTGACCGGAACCTACTTTCCTTCCTTCTCCTCCTTTTTTTCCCATGGAAATATATTATTTGTGTGATAATGAAATACACTTTTGAATTGTTTTTTAAGTATTAAACAATCAAAAATGAATCAAACCAAAAACCAAATCAAAGTGAATGAAATCCTGATAGCAGGCAGGCCCTGATAAATGTTTTATGGCCTCTCCCCCACCAACATCAAGGACAGTCTGCTTAACCACTAAAGAGTATCGATGAATCTGGAGGAAACTTCACTTATTCCAAATCTTTTAGGACTAAAATTACTTTTTATTTTAATTTTTTACAATAGAAAATTTCCAAACAAAAATAGAAAAAAAATAGAGTGAGCTCCATGTACATGACTTGGTTTTTAAAATGATCAAATCATTGTCAATATGGTTTCAATTATGTCCCCATTAACTTCTGTTCCTCTTCTCTTACACTGCGGCAAATTCCAGATAACATTCATAAACATTGCACAATATATTTTATCTGGAATTTTAAAAAAATGCACAAAACACTCTACCTAGGCTTTGCATCATGAAACAACAGTCAGAAGATGTGTCATTCAACAATAGATGTGAGCAGAGATGTCACAGATGTCTCCCATAGATGTCAGCATGACTTTTCAGCCAAACTATTTGAGAAGCTTCATATTTGCTTGTTGTTTTCCTATCAACAGTGTGTGTCTGCTTCTCCTCCCCTTGAATCCAGGCTGCCCTGTGACTTGCTTTGATCAAAGAATGCAGCAGTGTTGTGCAGATTTTAGGCCCAGTCCTTAAAAGGCCTGGAAGCTTCCATTTTCACTCTCTTGGAATGCACACTCCTAGAAGCCAGCCACCACACAAAACATTCAGGTTGGACAGCTAACTATTGAGAGGCCCAGTGGGATAGTGACAGTGCCAAGATGAGCCCAGCCCAGCTCCCCCATCCTGCACAGACCTTCCTGCTCACCTGTCTCCCTGGTGAACCCAGATATTCATGAAGAACCAAAGGCCACACAGGTGCCCTGAGATCAAACGGAGTGAGAAATGATGCTCTTGTGCTAAATTGCCAAGTTTGTGGGTTTGGGGACAGAAATTTTTAAGTGAAAGGAATCCAAATGTAAGAAATTGGAACATGATTCACTCAAAATTCTGTGATGATATTAAGCAAAAGTAAGTTAAGATTTTTAAAAATGTAACTATGCAAGCAATAGAATTGACATAGCAGTGGCGAGATGGCATGGAAGCTTGGAATGAGGCTGGCTGGATTCACAGTGTACTATTTCTGTAACTGTAGAAAAGTTACCCTGACTTTCTTCTCTGTAAAATGCAATAAATCAACCCTTTAGGGTTGCCACAAGGATCAAATGAAGTAATGAAAGACAAACATAAATGAGTGAATGATGTAATAAAAATCATGGCAGAAGAGTGAGATTGATAAATCCAAGACATTAACATTGACAACTACCTGGCAAATGTAGCCAGAGAAAAGACAAGAGGAAGAAAGAGCTTGAAGAAGGAAAATGAAGAGAAACAAATCAGGAAACATAAACAGCAAATATTAGGAATAAAAAAAAAAGGTGATATAATTACAGAAATAAAGACAAAAATAATCTAAGAAAAATAAACCCCTGAACAATAAATTAGGAAATTTTGAAGAAATAACTGTTTCTTGATGACTGATTTGACCCATGAAGAAACAGAAATCTTGAGTAGACAAAATGGAAAGTACTAAAAATATTGTCAAATAACTATGTCCAACAAAACCACCAAAATCAGACAGTTTTACATTTTTTTTCCTTTTATCTTTCAAATAAAAATAATTCTTGTGAGAATGTAAAACTCCAGAGCATGGAAAAGGTGGCAATTGGCTTCTACTTCCAAGTTCTGCAGTAAGATTCTTTCTAGCTCTTACTGTATGTTCTTAGGTTTGCAGCATTCTTTTTTCCATATGATTCTGTTGTTTTCATCAGGATGTGATTTCCTGCTTTATCAAGTTTATATTCTCAGGAAATTATCTACAGATATGAGAAATTTCCATACTTTGTGGATATTTCTTCTCTCTTGCACTATGCTTTTTTTTTCCAGACTACGTTCTTGCTTAAAAATTTAATAAATTAAATTCATCTCTTATGCAGAAGAAAATACAAAAACAGTCTGAAAAATAAGTGTTATTTGAGGAAATTTACTGTGATTAAAAAAATAATTAAAATGTGCAATAATTAAAAGTACTTTGCTCTGACATAAGAATAAATAATTTGTGATAGTTTTCTTTAAAATGTATGTTGTAGACGCCGATCTACCTATCTACCTATCATCTATCTACCATCTTTCTCTCAATCTCTGTACCCCCCATATTCTCTATCTGTCTGTCTCTCTTTCTTTTCACCCAATATCTAACTAATACTGCTACATCATTTCCTTCTGGGATCCATTCTCTCCTGAACTCTCATTCTTGTGATATTTTTCTGGGTCCATTTGGAAAGTAATTTTGGCTTTTCTCTGCTGGACCTGCAGCTGCAAGGTGGTTGGTTATGGGCATGATGCTCAGCCCTCTGAAGGAGACCAAAGCCACAAGACAAATGATGAAAGCCTCTTGATACTATTTAAATTCTGAATCCAGGCAAGCCTGGAGTTAGCTTCATCTTAGCCTTTTAATTGGATTGACACAAATCTCCCTGTTTTACTTAAGCCAGTTTGAGTTATATATTTCCTAAGTGCTATAGGTTTATTTTCAGAACTCTCTTTATTTTTAAATAGCATTGTTGAGGTATGACTCACAGACCACAAAATTCATCAGAAGGGCAGAATTGAATGGATCTTAGTATATGCACATATATTTGCATCCATCACCAGGATTTTTGCCCTATATCCCTAAACTGAGACCACCCCAGCCACAGCTCCTCCAGCACTAGAAAACAACCAATGGAATCACACAACATGTGGTCTTTTGTGACTGAATTTTTTCACGTAGCATGATGTTTTCAAAATCTATCCAAGCTATAGCATGTATCAGCATTCATTCCTTTTTACTGCCAGTAACATACCATTGCATGGATATATCACATTTTATTTATCCATTCATCCATTGATGGACATTTGAAGAATAGGAAAAGACACATGGATGAAATATTTTGGTAGTGTTTTACCCCCTTTTGTTGTTCTCTTTTTTCTATTAAGCAATCCTTCTGACCCTAAAACTGAGAAGGTTTAGAGTAAGCATCCATTGTTACGATTAGGATTCTTGGTTGGACATCCTTGGTGACTGACAAGAACAAGGGGGTTGAAATCACTGGGATGCTCTTATCAGCAAGGAGGGAAGTAGAAAACAACTAAATCAAACCTGTACCTTTTGGAAGTCCAGAGCCCAGAGTCTGCAATTCTAGAACATTGGTGATCAGTGGTGAGGACCATGCAGTTGCTTGTCCTTTGTGAAAAACTTACTCCTTTTAATTTACTGGCAGAGAGCTGTGTGTCTATGTGGAAGATACAATGGTCCAAACCTAAACGAAACAGTCTGCTAATGAGACAGTTCCAAATATCTTTAACTCATTTATCAGTTCTTATATTTTTCTCCAACAGCTTCCATGCTACCCTCAACACCTAGACTCACGGGATCATATGGGAGAATAATAATGCAAACCACATTATGTTGGCATAACCAACTTTCTACATCCGTGTCCTATTGGTACCTCTGCTAAGATGTGAATGGTCACTCAGATTTGACTACTGAGTGCTGTCAGACAGTGAGGACAGAGACCGATAAACATCTACTCAACAGACTTGGCTGGTAAGCTGAGAAAAACTCTATCTACCATTAACACGATTACCATTTTTCTCTTCTAGGATGTTCTAGCAGGTTATGATCCATCGAGGTTAAAAAACCACCAGGAGCTTTCTTTCACTTCTAAACATAGTTTCCTAAAAGAATCTAGGAATATTTGCTATTTATCAATATGAATTTGACTTCCCTCCTTGGCATTTTTGTTGTTGGTTTTGAATTTTTTTGGTTTGTTTTTCATTTTCTTGTCCTTTCCCAAGTGTGTAGAGTGTGGCTGCCTTTGGAGCAAGCATCTGTCATTTGTCTGGCACAGATCATCTTCTGGGTATGGCATGTACATTTTATGGTGCTTTATACAGACCAGCCTGAGTGAAATAAATACACAAGATGCGAAGCTCAAAGTGACATATTCCAGATCTGACATTCTCACCATGGCTTTGAGCTTTAGGCACTGACAAATATTCCACACGTACCAACTCTCCCAGAGGAGGAAATGTAATGATGTTTATGTTATGCAATATGTAAAATATTTATACCCGGGCTTCAACACAAACTGACTATCATCTAAATCAGGAGGTAGTGTTTACAATAAGGACAAGTGAAGTTATCTGTGCCACTCTTTGTAGGCAAATGGGGAATCCCACAGAATAAATGATCAGTTTACGTACAGAATAAGATCTCACCACTGTCAGTGTTTTAAAGAATAACAGTTATGGGAAAGGTTTTTTAATGTGCATGCTTCTTTTAGAATTGTTAAATTACCAAGAAGGGCAAAATTTATGCCTCTCTGACTATTGCCCTTATCTTTAGAATGGAAAAGTCTTTTCTTTTGACAAACCATTCTTTCATGAATAACCTCTTCAAGAGCATTTAGTTATCATTATTAATAAATTGTTACAGTAATAAATTATATTTTAAACATTTTATTAAATGCAGTTCTCATGTACTTAAAATAAATTGCAAAGCAGGCTTTTTTCATGGTATTTAATATATATGGTATGACACAATGTGCTTTTAATATATTTAATGTTATATACTTTAAAATGTAAGTGTGTTGTACTTTTATGGAACTTACTTTATATTCCTTTCTGTATGGAAAATGTATTACTTTTTAATATGGGTTCATTGTGGAGTGCCATTAGGAAATAGAGCACGGTTCTTAAAAGTGGTAACTTTGAGAATTTAAGTACATTAAATGTGGGGGAGGGGAAGAAACTGCATTATGGTAACATCAAGCATCTAATTGAAACTGACAAAAGCAAGGGGAGACGTCTCCCGTTGACACTGTAATGGCACCTGCATTTGCATTGACATCATAACAGTTTCTAATGCAAGCACATGAGACAGTTCCACCGACAAAAAAGACTTCCCCTGACATGCCGCCGCTTTCGCACATTCTTTGGACACGCTATCACTGTCATTCAAGATAAAGATAAAAATATTACGGAAAACATCTTGAGTCCATGATTATTAGATACTTTCTACAGTTGAAATATGGTGGTCGTTTTCAAGAGCTTCCTATTTTAAAGCTTCAAAAATATGCTATTCAACTCTATGGGAAGGATGCATCACCAAATACTCAATCGCTTAAAACCATTCCGTGAAGAAGAAATTTAAAAACGGGTTTTGCAGAGGAAAAAAAAAAAATGTTTTGCATAGATCTTTAAGGCAAGGGAGAATGATGGTTCTTTTTTTGAAGCTGCAGTAGATTTTTCAGGTCAGTAGGTGAAATCAGACGTGGGTGAAAGGTGTGCCCCCAAACAAGGCAAAATAATTAATTAATTTAAAGGGAGTCTTTGGGTCCCCTGATTACAATTACTTACCAAATAAAGTTTGGAAAACACATTTCCACATTGAAATTCTGGAACTCAGCCCTTGCTCTTTAGCTATCCTGTCATGGACACCAGGCTTCAAACTCAAAAGCAGGCTTTGGAACCAGAACACCTGTCTTAGAATGCTTAGTACCTGTGGGCCACTCCATCAGTCAGGACCCTTCTTGCTTCTTCCTCACTGTCCCTGCCTCTGCACCCTGGCCGGGCCCTGCTAGCTACTCACCGGCTTTCCTGGGGCCCCAGTAAGCTGCAGGGCCAGACTTTCCCCAACACCAGAACGTGAATCTGACTTCCTAAAGTCTATCCCTTTCCAGAAGGTGCGTCTTATTCCAGATGCCAGATGTCCTCCCATCTTTCCTATCATAACAGAGGTCACCAGGCTTTTCTGGTCATGTCCTCACAAATGATGTGAGAAGGATCACTTAAGTTCAGTAACATTTTCATGTTAAAATGTTAGATCTTTGGAGGGAGTGTGGATTTTTCTTTCATTCATTTATTCAACATCCATTCACTGGATATTTACCAAGCACCAGCTCCCTGCCTAGGCTGCCAGAGTCACTGTTCATCAGAGAATAAGAGGTCATTCTGCCTAAGAGAAGTTAAAGCAGGAACAAGTAACTGGCCAGTGGAACACAGGATCTCAAATGGTGATGATGCTATAAAGAAGCCAGGATGAAGACAAGAAGTTAACCCAGAGAAAGAGTACTTTTTTCATATCATCAAGAAAGGCTTCTCTCAAGTAAAGACTGAAGGAAAGAACAGGAGCCATGAGACAGTGTAAAGATGATTCCACAGTGCAAGATGTGAGGGCCCAGGAAGAACCCAGTTTGGCTACAGTGCAGGTGAGAAGGCTGGGTTTGGATAAGAGACTAATATAAAGCTGTCAGTCATGTCAGATTTTGGAAGTAGCTACAAGATTTAAGTAGCAAGTTTTCCCATCCTAATTTGTATTTTAAAAGACAATCTGTCTGGTGGAGAAAGAAAAATATCATAGGATTTCAGCCATATGTGGAATTCAAGAAACAAAACAAACAAACAAACAAAGGGAAAAATAATAAAGAGAGAGAGAAACCAAGAAAAAGACTGTTAACCATAGAGAATAATCTGATGGTCACCAGAGGGGAGGTGGGTGGAAGGTGGATGAAATAGGTGATGGGGATTAAGGAGTGCACTTGTCGTGATGAGTACCAGGTATTGTATGGAGGTGTTGAATCACTATATATTGTGCACCTGAAACTAATATAACACTCTATTAACTAAGTGGAATTAAAATAAAAACTTAAAAAAAGAGAGAGAGAAACAAAGATGGGCATTACATAATGATAGAAGGATCAAAAATAAATAAGTAAAACACATGAAAGGCTGTCTGGCTATTATCTGCAGAGTAGATTGAAAGGCACCAAGGACAGAATGTAGTAAAGAGGAAAGACAGCATTGCAGCAAACCAGGAAGACAGGTGAGCTCTTTGGCTAGAGTGCCATTGGAAGGAAGTAGTTGGACTCAAACATGTGTTAGAGGAGGAACCCATGGGACCTTGTGATGTAGGATGTAAAGAGAAGGAGGAGCTAAAGGCAATGGCAAGGTTCTTCTCTGAGTAACTATGTGAAGATAAGAGAGCCTGAAGCAGACATAGCTTAAGGTGCCATGACATGTGTGTACACATTTGTGGGTGTTTACACATGTGGGAAGTGGATAGGTATCCCGCGCTCTGTTTTCAACATGCTGTGCTTGAGGTGTTTCTGTGAACTCAGGTAGAGATGTCAGATATGCAGCTGGATAAATAAGTTTGAAACTTGGAGGAGAGGTTTGTGCCAAAGATATACATTTTGGAGTCACCAGTATAGTGATAAAGCCCTTGTGAAAAGGAGTTAGAGAGAGAGAGAGAGAGAGAGAGAGAGAGAGAGCACAGGGTGAGATAACAAGAGGCTACAGGACTGAAATCTTAAGAACTGCAAAATCTGTTTATCAAGTTGAAGGGGAAGAGTCCAAAAGCAGAGTAGCCAGAAAGAAGAGAATCGGGAAATCCTGAGAAGTCCTCCAGAGAGAGAAGTCAAGTGCAGGGAATATTAAAGAATGATCAAGTCACAGGTCAGAGGCGAGGTAATTCAGCCTGAGAAGCAGGAATTCACTAGTAACCCTGGCAAGGATGATCCCGGCGGTCCCCACTGACCATAGACAGCCCACCCTGGACAAGATTGAAGGAATGAAGGTTGAGGAGATGTGAGGTCACCTTGTGTAGAAAAGGCCTCAGGAGTTTGCTGAGAGGAGTAGAGAAGTGGGTCTATGCTGGGCTGGAGGAACAGGGAGGCTAGAAAACTGTTTGACTTTAGTGGTTTCCATTTCTGTTATATCAGAATGGCATTTATTTATTTTTATTTATTCATGAGAGACACAGAGAGAGAGAGAGAGAGAGAGGCAGAGACACAGGCAGAGGGAGAAGCAGGCTCCATGAAGGGAGCCTGATGTGGGACTCGATCCTGGGACTCCAGGATCACACTCTGGGTTGAAGGCAGGCACTAAACTGCTGAGCCATCCAGGGATCCCCAGAATGACATTTAACACTGTAATACTCCCATGTACTTCGGCCAATTTCATTTCATAAACACGTCTCATGTGAGGTTGATAGGGCCTTCCCTACTTATACTTTACTGATGAGCAACTGAAGCTGGGATGGATGAAGACACCTGTCTGAGGTCAGTGCTGGCTTCATGAGCACATGTAGTGCATTGAATGATGTCTGCCTAGAAGATTTGTCTGTGTCCCAAACTCCAGAAATGGAATGTGTCCTTACTTAGAAAAGTGGCTTTTACAGATATAATTAAATTCAGGATCTTGAGATGAGATCATTATGGATTATCCAGAAGGGCCCTAAATCCAATGATAAATGTTGTTATAAGAAACAGAAAAAGAGAAAACACAGAGAAGACTATGTGAAGACAGAGGCAGAGATTGGAATGATGAGGCACAAACCAAGGAACACTTGGAGTCACCAAAAGCTGAGAGAGACAAGAAGGCTTCTCCCCTGGAGCTGTCAGAGGGAGCATGGCTCTGCCAACACCTTTATTAAAGACTTCTGGCCTCCAGAACTGTGCAAGAATAAATTTCTATTGTTTTAAGCCACTATTCATGGTATTTGTTAGGGCAGCCCCAGGACACTAATCTACCAGGCAGCTGGTGCAGTCCTATAGAAGTCTGCACCCAGAGGGCCCTCTGGGGGTTTAGTGGCTCCCTTATCACCATCTCCAAGTTACTTGTAATATTTGAATAAGGGACCTGCATTTCCATTTTGCACTGGGCCCTGCAAATATGTACCTGGTCCTGCTAAGGTCATAGCAAATAAGGGTTTCAGCCAGAACAGCATGCTTCCGACTCCTAAACCAATCCCCTTTGTAATGACAACTACATGAACCCTCTGTATGGGATGGTCCTGGAGAGCACAGCTCTTGCTTCTGTGTTCTCAGAAAGGATGCATGCATACGGACAATGGGGAATCACCAGGTGTTCATCAGCTCCATGGATGGGAATAACTCAGAATCTAATGCTTTAGCAGGAGAATCACCAGCCTATTTAGATGGAAAAGCTTATCCCAAGAATAAACACATTTCATAATTCTTCCTAAAACTTAAAAAAGTCATTTTACATATTGAAAAATTTGGTACATTTTTCAGTTCTCACATACCCACAGTATATAAACACCTGGTCTAGGTACCAAATAAGTGAAATAGAAGTTGAGTTAATCCATTTATTTGTTCTTTCATTCTCACTCGATAAATAACCAATAATTATAAAATATGTTTAAGGTATTCAACTAGGCACTGGGAGAACAAACAAAGAATAAAAGACCATCCTGTCATCTACAAACCTATGCAGAAAGAGACAGATGCATGCAGGAAGAACATTCACTCAGGTTTCTAATGTCATGAAAAATGATAAAAATATTACTGAACATAATATATAAGCAGAGCACTAGGGCTTTTAGATAATCTATATATAGGGTAATAAAATAATTTAACGTAAGAGGATTCAGGAAAAACTTGATTACAGTGAGTATGTATTCCTTGTGAAATTTTAGATTTTTAGGAATATCGATCCACTGTCATTCAATGACAGGAAGAACAAAAGTCTCAATGGTGAGTACATGGGACATGAAAAATGGGCAACAAATAAATCTATCATGGCACCTGGGGGGCTCACTCGTTGATCGTCTGCCTTTGGCTCATGTCATGATGACAGGGTCCTGGGATTGAGTCCTGCATTGGGCTTTCAACAGGGAGCCTACTTCTCCTTCTGCCTGTGTCTCTGCCTCTCTCTCTCTGTGCCTCTCATGAATAAATAAATAATTTTTTTTTAAAAAAAAAGAAATCAATCTATCATGAGAGGAAAGATGAGGTAAGAATTCAGGTCACCAAAAAAAGAAATTAAGTGAAGTAGCTCAGTTCCAAGCTGGTCAGATGTGTGCCTCCTCAAAGACCAAGGTTGTATCTTCAGGCTGTTTGCCAAAGGTGGCTGTTCTGAGAGAGCTTACAAAGATAAAACTGCCAACTGTTTAATTCTGCTCGATAAAATGTGAGCTAATCCACATCATCATCATCACCACCACACCATCATCATCACCATCATCACTACCATCACCATCACCATCATTATCATCATCATCATCATTGTCATCACAAGCATCACCACCATCATCACTATCATCATATCACCATCATCTTCACCACCACCATCATCATCATCACCATCAACACCTTGCCATCATTATTATTCAATACTTATTTACTGTACACCACTTCCTAGATACTGAAATGGAAAATGAAACAAAATCTCTTTTAAGCTTTTACTTAAACATTTTTTTTTATCCTAAAAAGAGAGAACTATAAACAGTACACATTCCCCTATTACTGCCTTGGATCTCATGTTTTGTTTTCTCTCCAAGTAGACTGCAATCCTGTTGATGACGCACCACCTCAGATTTCTCTTGAATTACTCAGAGCATCCAGCCAACATTGTTTGGAGCACAAATGTGTCCATAAATAAGTAGTGGATGGAATCGAAAATGAAGTAACTTTACCAAAAGGAAAACTAATGGTTCTTGTGGGTGAATGACTGTGGATCATCAAGAATTATATAAAACTGGAGATAGGAGTATCTTTTCTCAATGGTGGGAAGGGGAAATCATTCTACAAAAGGCAGATGAGTAGAAGGACACAAAGCTGTTTGTACATGTGAATAGTTTTATGCATCAAAGAGCCTAAGAAGCAGATATTATTGGTGGTGGCAGAGTGGAAATCATCTTAGATATCCCCACGGTTGTCATCAACTTTTCAGAAATTATTTGAAAGTAATTTGAACATAATAATTTGAGACCAGAAACTGATTTCTGAGTTTTCTATCATCTGAGTAAACTCTTTGAAGTTGCAGAATTCATTTATTCCTATGACATTAAAAATAAACATACAATCTATCCATCCAATATCCTTAACTATTTCTTTCTGCATCTCTATAGCTATTCATTTGTCCATCGATCCATTCCTTAATCATGTGTGTTCTCTGATTGGACAAACACTTTGCCTCCTGTATGTTAAGCACCGCATCGGGTCATGTGGTGACAGATTAAGAAAGCCACAATCTCTGAGATGCTCAGATCCAGTGGAAGCTAAAGTATAAATTATTTTTTTAAAAAAACAGGAGTTGTTATATTATAGAGGTACTTTAAAGGGTCTGAGCATCCTAGATGAAAGACTGATTAAGTCTTTATAAAATGTCAGCAATATGTTTTGGATTTTTCCAGGGATGGAACATGGGGTTTGGGTCTTACAAACAAAGACAGCATATCCTGTGCAGTATGGCAGCAAGAAAGAGCATGGGGTTTACTCTGAAGTGGCCAACAGGAGGATAGGACGACTAGGAGACACATCACCTGCACACATGCCCCTGAAAGCATACATACATACATGCACAGACACACATATAAACACACACAGGAATGAACACAAAAGCACACATACAAATACACAAACACATACAAAAGCACACACACAAAAACATAAACACACGCAAGAACATGCTCACATCTGACCCAGGGGTCAGAGGGACAGGGAGGATTGTGGACCCCTGCCCAGCTGCTACCTCCCACCCACAAGGAGGGTCTGCAGAAGAACAACAGTGGGTGGGACTCCCACCCTCCCATGCATCTCTCCTGTGAGTCCCCAAATGGAATTCACACTAGAAAGGGGATTTGGGAGAAGCAGCTGAGCTTGGGCCTGTTGACACATTTCATGTTTTTTTTTTTTTTTAATTGGAGTTCAATTTGCCAACATATAGCCTAACACCCAGTGCTCATCCCGTCAAGTGCCCCCCTCAGTGCCCATCACCCAGTCACCCCAACCCCCCGCCCACCTCCCCTTCCACCACCCCTTGTTCATTTCCCAGAGTTAGGAGTCTCTCATATTATGTTTGCTTCAATGTGGATAGAACTGGAGGGTATTATGCTGAGTGAAGTAAATCAATCGGAGAAGGACAAACATTATATGGTCTCATTCATTTGGGGAATATAAAAATTAGTGAAAGGGAATAAAGGGGAAAGGAGAGAAAAAATGAGTGTTGACACATTTCAAACCCTCCAGGATGGGTAAACAGAAGGTGGCCACTGTGTGAGTGGATTGGGCTACGTGCATCACAGGGAGCTTTGGGTCAGGCTGGACCAGGAAGAGTCTGCGCTCTCTGCAGAGTATATGCGGCTTTATTCAGGAGCTGTCTCAGGGCTCCTAGGACATCGATGGGCATGATATCTTTTTAGGGTCCAGAAAAATGTGCATGTGGTGGTGTGGGCAAGGAGCAATGGCAGGAGTTAGAGAGGGACTTGGAGGGGGACACAGGGGCAAGGGTGAGAGGCTCCAGGGTCGGGCCGGGCTCTGGAGCAGGAGAGACTGGCGGCCGGGCACCTTGCAGGTGTGGGTGCTGAGAACCGGAGCAGGGACCCAGGCACAGCCAAGTGGCCCTGCTTACGCTCCTCTGTCACCTCATCGATAAAAATGGGGGAAATTGTGCTATATTACACCTGAAGGTCGCTGTGAGCATCAAGGGGCGTGGTGCCCGTGAAGTGTCTCTGCAAGCAGCCCTGCACAAACACTGCCCTTTGCCATTCGCACTCCTCGCTCCAAACCTTGTCTCTGCCGCTTTCTCTGTTCCTCGCTTGCCCTAAAAGCTGGAGGCTACCTGCTCTCACACCCTGGCTAAGTAAGTAAGGAAACCAAGTGAGAGAGAAAATATTGGAGACGGGGGATCTGGCTGCCATTTCAAAATGCTACTCCATGGCCCTGTCGTCTTTGCGCTCCTGCAGGGTACTACGACGACTTCTGTATCATCAGATAGATTGATGTTAACGTATTGTATTTTAATTTGTCGACATTCATTACCTATTGATGATCTATATGCTGACCCTCTATGAAACATCATGTTTAATGGATTCTAGTTCTCTAGGTCTGTGATAGGATGACCTACCGCTCTGTGAGGTTGTCAGAAACCAAAAAATCAAATTTTGGAAGCATTGATTACTAAAAATATGAAATTAACGCTGCAATCTTTTATGTGAAATAAGCCATAGTCTGTATTTTTCAGTGTGTTAGATTTTTGGATATTTTGAAAGCTGCATTGTTTTTCCTTTGCTAAATAACTTTCTAGAGTTGAATGTCATGAATCTAGACATTTGGGAAAGGCCAGTACCAAATACTGTAATTTAACCTGAGTGTCTTTTTTTTTTTCTCTTTACAATAATGTGGTGAGGGAAGCCTGGGTAGCTCAGTGGTTGAGCATCTGCTTTTGGCTCAGGTCACGGTCCTAGGGTCCTGGAGTCCCACCTCTGCCTCTCTCTCTCTTTGTGTCTCATGAATCAATAAATAAAATCTGAAAAATAAATAGATAAAATGATGCAGTGGTTAAGGTGCTGCACTGGCAATCAGGGGAGCTGGCTTTTAGTCCAGCCAGAAGGGGATATGGGGCAGGTCACTTGTCCCTCCCAGAGTTTGCATTGAGCTTTCTCTGATGTCATTTTCGAATCTGTATTTTTGCAACTGAATTGATTCTAAGCAGGCATAATAAAGTTAGGGAAAGAGGAAATGTATCCTGCCTCCTGTGCCAGCTGCTGTGTGGAGGAGAGCCCAAGATCATGGACCCTGGAGAGGCCTCCAGCTCCGTGCCTTTCTAGACCACCCTTGGGTTGTCACTCTTTCTACCTGGACTCTGCTTTTCCATCAGGAAATGGGCACGATGACTGTACCCACTTCACAGGGTCACCGTGAGCTTGATGCAACTGGCATAGACACATTTGCTAGGGTTTCCTCTTCCTTCCATCCAAGGAACATGTGTGTCAGCAGTGATCACTTGTAAGCAACCAGGGTGCAGGGCAGCTTTGAGGAGCAAAAGGACCTCACAGGGGCTGAGTGGAGGGTCCACAGGCTCCTCTCCTCCAGAGAGGTCTGGTTCCCCCGCAGCAGCTCACCCACTGAAAAAACTAGCTTTGATGAAAACCACCAAGCATCTTTTTCCATTTTTTATTACTTAATATTCAGTTCATTGAGCTTTCCAAGATATTTGGTAAAACTCAAGCAGAAATTTATAGTAAATTGTATTCCTTTTCCCTAGATAAAGCCATTTTTGTTCACTTTCTCCCACATCTCCCAAATTTAGTTCATTCCTGTCCTTTCTTGAAACATATCCCAGGCTGAGTAGCTTTTGGAAACAACAACAACAACAACAAAATGCCCTTTTGTTTGGAAAGACCCAGCATAGGATTAAGGGCCTCAGAAAGCTCTTAAACCACGTGAGCCCCTGGATGCCTTGGGGTCAGAGAGGAGGGGGAGCGGCCACCCACATGGGGCATGGTACAGCCACCACTCGGCTGCCTCTGCATGTGGGGGTAGGGGGCACAGGGGAGGTCCTCAGCCTTCTCGTGGGTCCTTGTCCCTGGGTCCCCTGAGCACTCGAGTACCTTTGGGAAAGGCAGGAAAGGTGCAATATTGCACACTGGTCTCCATTGGCACAGGCCCAGGGAGGTCATGGTCATGGGAGGTCGGGAGAGCACCCCAGAGTTGGGGAGAACGGTGCCATCTGAAGCACCATGTGGGACAAGCAGCACTGGGCCGAGTAGTGTCTCCCAGAATTTGTGTCCACATGGAGCCTGTGCGTGTGACTTTGTTTGCAGATTCAGTCAGGTGAAAATGAGGGTGGACTCTAATCCAATAGGACCAGTGCCCAAGGGAGAAAAGAGAAGATAAGAGAGAGGGACAAAGGCAAAAACACCACAGACAGAAGGAAGGAGGTCAGCCTCAAAACCTGGCACCGCATCCCAAAGCCCACATTGGCTGTTTCCAAAGATTTTACAGAATCAGCATTAATTATACTTATTCCCAAACATTTCTAATTTGTGGAATATATTTTTACTTTATGGATGAGGTATATTAGGATAATAATGCACTGTATTTTTTATCCACACTCTATTTGTGAAGAAAGTATTATTTAGCAGATGAAGAAGTAGATATGGGAAGATAAGATGCTCAAATATATCATCCAGTTCATGAAAAATAAACCATCACTCTTAACTTCTTCTCCAGGCCCAAGCCACATCCCACAGCTGCACTTCCTCCAAAGCAATCTTGATAGGCATATAAGGAATGAAAAAAAAAAGTTATTTTGAATCTTCTGTCCCCCTGATGATTCATGCTTCTTTATAAACTGAAATGTTGAGAGTCAAGTAGATTGTATCAGAAAGAACAAAGTGGTTAAAGAAACAGAGAGATAGAAAGATGTTGAGAAGGCAGGTCTGTGGGGCTGTTTGTAATGGATGCCAGAAAAACAACCCTCCTTTCCTTCAGAAATATTTCTTTCCTAACACAAAAGGGCTAAGAAAAAGAGGTTTCAGCGGCCCGCATTGACAAGAGGAGCTGTCCCATCATTTCTATTAAGATCTCAGTGGTAATACGGAAACATTGGCATTTAATAGAAACAGATTCGAAGTCAGGTGGCTTTTTTTAAAAAATAGTTCTCTCCTCGCTTGGAAAGGAATGTGAGTTCAAGAGTAATCCATCAATCTTCTTGAGCGGTTTTTAAGTCCTACCAGCTTGGAAAGTTTCCCCCATACCTACCAGAAACCAGACAATGACCTGTCTGATGGCACCAGGCTTCAGAGTCATGAGTTTAATTTGGAAATGCTTTTCAAAGTGCAGCTTGCCTTGTCTCAAGTCTTTCTCACAGGGCTTGGTTTGGTTGTCTTTCTCATTCTGAAGCCTGTGTCACTTTGTGTGTCTGGAAGACGTGCAGTTTTACTGCAACTGGTACAGATCCTTCTCTCACTCATTTGCAGTGTGAGGAGCACCACGGAATCATGAGCTACTTCTTCCAAGCTCCCAGCAACACTGTGGGCTGAGGAATAGTGGAAGTGTGACCACCTGGCTTTGGAAAATGGTTGCCATCTTGCCATTCAGATAACCTGCTGCGTTGACGGCCAGGAAAGCACGAGTCAGTGAAACCCCAACAAGTTCAGACACTTCACTTTTGTTTTAGCTTCTTAACCACTCCAAGAGCCAGAATGCCAAAGAAAAACCTAAGTCAATGGGAATGGTAATACTTAAAGTAGGTTGAGTTTTACGTGAAGAAGGAAGCATGATGTACCTGAGATCCTGTTTTCATTTCTTTTGGAGAAGTACCCAGAAGCGGGATTGCTGGAACCAATGCTAGTTCTATTTTTTAATTTTTTGAGGAGCCTCCGTACTATTTTCTAGAGTGGTTGCACCAACTTACATTCCCACCAACAGCACATGACGGTTCCCTTTTCTCTGCATCCCTGTGAACACTTTCATCCATTGACCTTCTACTGACCCCGTGATATGTCAATCATGTCTCAAAACAAAGAATGAGGCAGCATGTTAAGAAGTCCCCTGGACCCTATGCTAGTTTGCCTTTCCTAATCTGTGTAGTAGGGGAAGGCTAGAACCCCGGGGAGGAGGCGGGTGCTCCAGGACACGTCTTTGACCACCTTTCTTCCATCAACCTTAAGTGTTAGTTAGCTTAAGCCCATCACCCTGACGCTGGCCTTCCCGAGACTTCCCACTTCCCCACCGTGGAGGGACAATAACAATAATTTCTCCATTTGTGAGGGGGACAGAGAGCACATGCCCTGGCCCCAGAGGCTCTCGGCCCCTCAAAGGCAGGTTAGTCATGAATTTTGGTTTGCTCTGCCTTTGCTCTGCCTTCCTAGGGTTTAGATGCCCCCTGAAATGTCTGCCAGCTGGGAAACAAACAGGAGGAAGACACAGATACAAGATGCAAGAAGCATGGGTAACCCCAATTTAAATAACCTGCTCCTAAGTGACAGAAACCTGGCTTCACAGAAGGCTTGGCCCCATCTCTCCTGCCCACTCCCTGTGAGTTTTTGCGATTCTATTTTGATGCCATTCCTCATTAAAATGAAACGCTGTGTGTGGAAAGATTTTGCCTCTCTCCCTGCCTTATTGAAAATTTAAAAGAACAGTACTCCCCAGAATAACTTCATCAGTTTGCACATACAGTAAGCTGTGTTTCCATCATTTACTCATCTCTGGTTCTTATCTGTCTATCAAATTTAGTCTGCGAAGAAGCTAAGCAAAGCCTGTGCTAACTCTTATTTTTTGTTCAACACTTAGCACGTAGATCATATCTAATGTATGAAAATAATAATAGCAAATGTATGAAGTGATCATGAAGATACACTGCCGTGGCTAATGCTGGCAGTAAATTCTCCAAGGAAGGTTTCTTCATCTCCTGCAGAGATGAGGCCCGTGGGCTACAGGCATGAGCTGTGCGCAGTAGTCGGGGTGACAACTGGATGCTGCCCAGGGTGACCTGACTTTCTTGGCTCAGCTGAGTATAAAGCAGTCAAGGCTGCCTTGGTTCCTGTGCTTGCTCAGCTCTTTGTGTAGACGGGAAGTTCAGGTAGTGCTTTGGAGAGAGGGTGAGGAGGCTGATTGCTCCCCCAACCCCAGCCTCACAGGATGCAGGGACTGGAGTGTCAGCCACTTTTCAGACAACCCCCAGCATCATCATCATATCAAATTTTCCGGAGTTTAATGAATTAGCTTATTTCTGTTGTTTCACTGAGAACATGAACCTCATATGCTATGTGGAAGTGCCTCTCAACGCCTTTCCAGACTGCTAGATTTCTGGTAACATTAAACGCGATCTATTAGTGCAGCCACATCACCAGGCAGAGGCAGTGGCCGTATTCCTACTCTATTGTTCTAGACATCCAGGTGCTTTATTGGGTGGTTTTCTCTTCAACTTGAATGCTCTACATTTTTAACATTAACACATTGGAAGGAGTTTATCTGTATATTTATTTATTTTGTTCTTTGCCTTGTCCTAAGAGTAATTTAGGCCAACTTAGAAGGATATAAACCATGTAACAAAATGACAGAAAACAAGTAAGTGGGGACATTCCTTCTAGGGAAGGAAAAATGAGAAATAAAGTTAGTAACAGAGTGAGTTAATGCACAGCTACTTGCTCTAGAAGTCTGTACCTGTCAGCTTAGGCATGAACAGGGCCATGAGCATTGGGTCAGCCAATACAAAAAAAGAACGAACACAATTTACATGATTCATTAAGTTTATAAAGTTAAAAAAATGTTTGCTTAGGAGAAGCATAATCATCTCTACGACTACAGCTAGTGAGAATTTTTTTTCACGGGTTCACATGAAGAAGACATTATATAATGCAGGGAATGGCTGCCTCGGGAGTGTCCATCAGTGGGGGCCATTTCTTGAGACGTCCCATCGTGCAATCTGGAGACAGAAGGCTGAGTGTAACTCAGGTCAGGCCATTCTTTGTTGGCTGAGGAAATGGAGACTGTTTATGCAGGTCCCTGCTGGATTGGTGAATCCAAAAGTTGATTTTAAAGCACCAAAGAGGTTGGATGGCATGTTGTTCAGGCTCTTGTTCAGTGGCCAGGCCTTGGTAAGCACTGAGCCATGTGGTAAGCTGGACGTGACTCACATGGTACCTGCAGTGTGACTGCTCCGTTTGGCCACATCAAAGCACCACTGAGCACTTGATGCTGTGGCCCAGCCGGGGGACAATTGGGTCCCCTCACAACAGTTAAGGTGCCTGATGAGAACACGTGCTTGGAAGGATGACTGTGCCCAGTCCATGAAGGGGTCTGAGTGGGTGGACTGGACGGACCACGTTGGCTGGGAGTACACAGGTGTGACGGGCACTGCTAGTGCTCAGGCAGGGGTCCACCGAGTCCTTCCTGCCTGATGGCTTCGTGAACGAGCTTAGGTTTCTCCCCACGCTGAAGGTGAACTTGTCGGAGGAGCCTCAGCAGGCTCGGCTGGAGCCGCTGTGTTTGCTCAGGTTCTGAATTCAGCAACAGCGGCCGGTCTTCGCTCACAGCTCCTGGTACATCCCCATCTGCAGCAGCCAGGAAACACACTTGGTATTGAGTGACAAAACTGGGTCCCCAATAATGAGGAAGAAAACACTGCAGTTGAATCATTAAGGGAGAAGGGAACACACACATAAAGGTCTTTCCTGGCGAGATGCATGAACAGACAGCCTAAAGCAGTTTACTGCAGCCACCAGATTGTGGGGTACAGAGGAGCTCAAGTAATTGTAAACAATCAGCTCCCTTTGAACGAGATAAGGAGATTCTTAGAAGCTGTATGAGGATGGACATAAAGGCCTTGCATGTGGTCATTTTAGTTACAGACATAGAGGTATCACGGTACACATCCATGTGCACATGCATAGGCATGCACACACACATGTACAGATACACACACAGGCACACGCGCACATGTTAGGGATGGGACATGTCTCAAACAACACACAGGGCCAAGAGACATGGATTCCAACCTTGACTCTATCACTTTCTCACCATGTGATTTTTGGATAAGTGTAGTAACATCTTTGTGCTTTAGACCTCCTATTATGAAAATTAGTAATACTGAATGAGATAGTTTTCTAAGAATCCTTAAACCTTTGGAGATGAGCACATCTTTCATTTAAGGTGATGTTTTCGTTTCTAAAACAGAAAGTTGAGGAGAACAGGAAATATTTTACCTGATAACAAATATAACTAGTATGGTCATTTCTCCAAGGAGAGTCATTTATAAGATGGATGGATAAGATCTAATGACAGTTTCTAACTTAATGTGGTTTCATACAGAAAAAATAAAGTGTGTTTTTGCCTTTCTTAAAACCGAGCTTAAAAATAATTCATATGATTCTCATTAATAAGTTCAAACACATCTTATTGCAGTGAACTTATCTCACTATGCTATCTCACTGAAGGAATAGGAAAATATCACCAATTTACTGCAATAAGGTAATTACTGTAATAAGATAAATGTTAACTTTTTAATGAAAACCACTGCACTTGAGTAATTACCCTTCCGAGGACTACTCCATATATGATTTCTTTGCAATTATTAAGATTAATTCACTTTTTTAGTAGGAACAGACCAAAATTCCAAGCCAAATGATCATTTTTATAAGCACATTTTCGAATGTCCTAGAACTTTAAAAGGGGGGAGAGAGAAATGGATTTAAGTCTTGTTTCCAAGTCTATTTTATTAAGTCACAGGCTGCCAAGTGCCTGGGTTCAGTTAAATGCAAATAAGAGCAACAGAAGCCTGGTATAAATAGATGTGAATAAAAATAGGAGTGAGTGTCCATTGACCATCAGCTACAGCATTGGCAAAAAGTGAAGATTTAATTAGAACTTTCTTTGTTCACAAACCCACTAGCTTTCTATAAATAACACATCGCGCGAACATCCCAAATGCATAAACAGACGTGTGACAACACTATACCTTCAGAATTCCTGTGGATCGGAACACCTCCAAGATGTGATGGAAAGGGGATTATCACAGTATCACCTTCATGTGGAAAGTAGCACACTTAATGAAATAGCAAAATCCAACCAAAGTAGTACCTGGAGAGCGTATGTTTTACTTCGCGAAGGTTCATATGCACATTTGTTTTCATTATTGGGTTTGCTATGCCTGGCATTACATCTTTGTCTTAGAAAAAAATGCTGGGCTCTCTGCTCAGCCTTCCTTCCTGGCCTTTGGAAGTCTCCTCTGTTTCTAACCAGCAGAGGAACCTCGAAGAAAAAGTGGCCCTTTCTTGTCTAATCAGCTTTGTGGATTTAAGCACTGCTTCTGGAAAGCATCATGGTGGTAGATGTGAGGTAGTTCCCACGAGGATTTGGTGGGAGTTTGAGGGACTCCAGCTAGCACTCAGTCCCAGGAGAACATTCCTTTAAAACCTGAACTCTGCCCAACTCTTTCGTGGCACAGGCTTTTGTTCATTGTTTATAGTGACTAAGTGAAACATAAGATAAAAACTACATATTAAATCTATCATTTACACTCCATCCACCCATCCAACCATCCCCCAGCCATCCATCCATCCATCCATCCATCCATCTTTCAATTATCCCGTTCTAAATGTTGTCATATTGACAACAGGCAAGAAGAGAAGCTTACCCTGTGTCTGTTCAGTCTGTTTTGCTTTTCACCACTTGGTACAATTAGAATTAAACAATCCAATCAGCTACTTAAAAATCTCTCTGCATTTTGCTCATTTCATGCGCCCGTCCAGACAGGAAGGGAGATTGGAGAGAGTACTGTCTGGAGGAACACTCAGGGAGAGGCTCTCCTGTTGACTCATCTAGAAGCCATTCCGAGAGCTCAGTAGAGGAGCCCAGGGCAGGGCTCAGGACAGTGGACACTGGAGCCAGAGCGCCCCCTAATGGACTGTGTGAATGTAAGCCAAGAACTGGCCCTCCCCTGCCTCAACTTCCTCATCTGTCAGTACTCATCTCATAGAGTTACCCCGAACAATGCGTGGCACATCACAAGCTCTCTAAGAGTGTTAGCTCTCATTATTATTGAATGAAATTGGAATGTAGGACAGTTAGCATATGTAGCAGTCACACTTGTAAAGATGTCCTAAAGGTTCCCAAACTGTAGTCATTCAATCAAAAACACGAGGCATGACTGTGAGGGTGGCTAGGGAAGAAGCTTCCAGTAGGAAGCTCTGTGCTATAAGTTGAGTAAACGGAGGACATGTGTGTAACGAAGTGCCCGAAAACAGATTTCATAATTTTGTGAAAGAGAAGACAGCATTTCCTGTCTTCTTTCTGATACTTTCTCTGCTAAAGCCACTTAACTGCTGGCATTAGCATTGTGGAATGCCTTCAAGGAACTTCAGACTCCTTTCAGAGGGCCTTAATTGGTCTCTCAGGGTCCACGATGATAAATACATAGGAATAAAAAAGCATCAGGCTATCAAAGGCCAAAAATTATTTGAAGCTCCTCCTATTCAAAGCTACAGTTTCTGCTCTTGAGAAGTCTCCACCATGCTGGGTGGAGGCTGTGACAACAGACCACGTGAAGGGAGAGAGACAGCCAGTATTGGAGCTGTGGCCCCAGGCAGACAAGGGCAGCTGTAGCCAACCATCCAGCCCCCACTGAGCCACCCACTACCTGGTCTCAAGAACCACACAGCCATGCCAAGAAGCATGAGAAGAACTGTCTTCGCAGCTCTAAGCTATTGTTTGGTGTGATTTGTTATTCAGCAATACTGATACAATAAAGTTGAAGTCTTTTATTAAACCCAACAAAACCCTAGAAAATTCAGTTTAGGGAATTCTCCTAGATTAAGTATAGGAAATAGCCCTGGTGACCTCGGAGGGATTTTTTTAAATCCCATTTGCTAAATCTAATTATTCCATCATTGATTTTAGAAATAATAAGAGGTAATTTTTCCATCAATTGGTCAAAACTCAATTTCATTTATCATTGGGAGATAAAAAGGAGTCAATTCCCTTACTTGACTCTATTTTGTTCATTTTCTGAGTAGTCGAATAGCATTACATGCAAAGTATCTATTGGGAAATAATTCTATACTTAATGTTAGAGCCTGTTAGACCTCACATGCTTAGGCAGGTCACACCAGGTCAATTATTGGTCATTTCTGAGAACTATCTTCTTATGTGCTGCTGGAAGTGTCACCAGAGATTTACTGTTGTCATATCGAGCCAATAACCTGGCATGGAGGAGCTCTGTCTTTTGGAAAAGATATAAAAGTAAAGACCTGAGCACTGAGTGACATAGCGCTCATGGGATTCTGAGTTGATCCTAACATCCTGGATAAATTCCAATTGTAGTAATGGCATTCACTTAGGCTTTTGTTACAAGCATTAAGGCATCTACTGCTTTGTTCTGTTTCATTCTCTCCTAACTCATCCCCCACCTCGCCTGCCAAATCATTCTTGTATTGCATAGTGACCAGATGCTGCTTAGACCAGGAGTTCCCAAACTCTGTTCTGGAAAGGTGCAGAACATAAATATTTTAGGCTTTGCAGACCAAGAAGCAAAAAAAAAAAAATTAAGATTTTATTTATTTATTCATGAGGGACAGAGAGAGAGAGAGAGAGAGAGAGAGGCGCAGAGACACAGGCAGAGGTAGAAGCAGACTCCATGCAGGGAGCCTGACATGGGACTCTATCCCGGGACTCCAGGATCAGGTCCTGGGCTGAAGGTGGCGCTAAACCGCTGAGCCACCAGGGCTGCCCAAGAGGCAAAATTAAAGACATTGTTTAGGTATTTATATAACAAAAGAGAAGACAAATGTCCACAAATCTTTTGATGAAATTCAAAATGTAATAGTAATAATCAAGCACGATGTTTCTTTTTTTTATAAATTTATTTTTTATTGGTGTTCAATTTGCCAACATGTAGAATAACACCCAGAAGCACAATGTTTCAAGTCTACAGCTAAGGAAAACCATGGAATTCTTCTGTGGTTTTACATTTCACATACTTGGTGTTCAGGGTTGATATTCTTCGGGATCAAACCAGATGTGAGTGTCTATCTGGAAAAAACATTCTCAGGTTTCAGGTCACCCAAGAATAGTCAAGGAGCTGGATTGAACCATGAGGCTGTAGTTCTCCAGGCTGGCTTAGGCAATGGCTCTGTCTGTACTCACGTAACAGACTGGATCATGGGGTCACGGATACCACAAATGAGGTGTCCAGCAGGATTGTGCGGCAGAATTGGGAGGAAAGATGTGCTTGTGGCTCCACTGAGTGTCACGTGAGATCAGCCTTGCTGCCATTGCTTTGAAGATCCAGTCTATTCATGGCTTTTTCTGGTTGGGTAGAACATTCTTTTATGAGAGCTCTGTGGTGGTATATGGTGCCGTGGAAAGGAGGGAATTTTTCTCACAAACCAATTTTACTCACCAAAAGATAACCAACTTTACTCCCTGCCCTGCTGGGTTAGCCCATCTTCCTGCTCTCACCCAACTGTCCAGTATGGCCTGGACTACAATGACTGGCCCAGGCTCCCCTGTACTTAGGCACTCCTTGTTCTCCTGGCTTGTAAGATTTACTCTGAGCATTTTTTTTTAACATATATTGGTAAAATGCCTTGGTAAAATTGTTTTAAAACAATTTTTAAAGGTCACTTTTCATTGAAACATGTGAATATTATGGCTTGATATTTCTGTCTAATTGAAACTAATTTAAATTATTTTACAGTTAAATACACATAGACTATTTTGCAATTCATTTAAGCCACTGCACCAGGGTAACTTAAATTGTTTTGAACCTAGTGCTTTATACACTTAATCAGGACAAAATTTATGTCAGGCCAACCTGCAGAATGCTGAAGTGACTTGCCTCTGGAAGTTATGAATTTACCTCACTCAACATAGTCATGCATAGTCTAGCCAACCTGGACAAGCCATTAGTGTGCCTTTTGTTTGGAATGAGGATTTGAAGTTTCTGATCTTCAGACTCTTAAGTCCTGTGATTGAATGAATCTGAGGTCAAAATAATGAGTTTAAGTATCACATGACCACAGATTGTATCACTCCTGAGCCAGCTGGTTAAAAATACATATTCACATAGGGGATGAGAGGGTGCTACTACTAAAAAAGCACCATGCAACACATTTATAACACAGTCTGTGTAGTACTATTAAGTTTCTCCAATGCATTTAATTCTTGTCAATCACATGCATGTGTGTAAGTAATATATGCATTTGGTAATGTATTAGGACCTTGCTCATACCATGCAATTACCAATAATAAAATATTTCTAATCAATTTTATAGATTTTAAAATGCTACCACACTGTGGTCTAATAGCTAGATAAAATCTAAGACCGGACTTGTAAAAGCATAGGAATTTACCAACATTTTCAGGTTTTTTGCATTTTTTAAAAATTTTTATTTAGATTTTAGTTGACATACAGCGCAATATTGGTTTCAGGAGTAAAATTCAGTAGTTCATACTTACATACAACACCCGGTGCGCATCACAAGTGCCCTCTTTGATGCCCATCACCCATCTGGCCCATCCCCATCCACCTCCCCCGTCAATCTCGTTCTCTATAGTCAAGAGTCTCTTGTGGTTTGTTTCCCTCTCTCCCTCCCCCTCACCATATGTTCATCTATTTTGTTTCTTAAATTCCATATATGAGCGAAATCATAATTTACCCATGTTTTTAATAGAGCTCCTAGTCTGGGATAGAATTTAGAGCATCCAATAGGAACTCCTTATCTGTATAAAATATTATTTTAGCACGGATACCTACCATGCCTGGGTTGATGACACTAGAAGCCCTCCAGCTGCACAACGTCTGCCTTGAAAGCCAGATGTACTGAAAGATAGATTCTCTGGGTCCTTATGTCTTGAAGCACAAAAGAACTCTTGAGGGAGCTGCCCTGAACCATACCTGAGCCTGCAGGCGGATGAATGCGGGTGTGTGCCTCCGGGGCCTTGCCTGAGGGAAGTTGTTGGAAGCCAATGCAAATGAGAACTGCTTCCTCCAGAGCAGAAAGCAACCTTCAGGAACCTGGAAGGCAGATGTGTATTGGAGGACAGCGCTTCTGCCCTGTTGGACCAATAGGACGCTGGGACATTTCAATCCACGGGCTGGTAAAAGCGACTTCCGTCCTTAACGTGTGCGCCACAGTGAGAAGGAGGCAGAAAACAACTGCCTGCACATTTGTGTTAGCTTGAAACACGACTTTAAAATTTTTAGAATTTAAATTTAAGGGAAGGGGTCATTCAGTGACAAACCTTCGATCTGTGCCATTGATTATTTAAATTGAATTATAATTTACATAGCAATGGTCACTCTTTTTAGTGTATGAGTCTGCAAGTCTTAACTAAGGGTAGTCATTGAACCACTATCACAAGGAAGGCAGTGGGCAACACTTCTATGCACCACCTCGGTAAGCCCTCCTCCTACCACCAGCCCCTGGCAGCCTCTGAGCTGTTTGCTGTTCCTCTAGGCTGGCCTTTTCCAGAATGTTGTATAAATAAAATTGTACAGCATGTAGGCTTTTGAGTCTGGCTTCCTTCACCTAGCACAGAATTCACTAGCGTTTCATCCATGTTGCTGTTGGGTTCCTTCCCTCTAATAAGGGAAATAATGTGTTTATTTATATGCTTTATTGATGTGATAAGAACAGATAATATGAGATCTACCCTTCAAACAGATTTTGAAGTGCACCATACAGCACCGTAAACTGCAAGCACAAGGCGATCCAGAAGATCTCTGGGACTTTACTTGTCTTGTGTAGCTGGAACTTTATATGCCTTGAATTGCAGTTCCCCATTCCTCTTCCCAACCCATGGCAACCACCATTCTGCTCTCTGTGTCTATGATTTTGATCACTTTAAGTATCTTAGATGAGTAGAACCAAATAGTATTTGTCCTTTTGTGACTGCTTATGTCACTTAGAATAGTACCCCAGTCCACGCAAGTTGTTGCATATGACAGGATTTCCTTCTTTTTCAAGGCTGAAGAATATTCCATTGAATATGTACACTGCATGTCTCTCTCCATTCATATGTCAATGGACTCTTAAGTACATGTGGCTATTGTGAATAAGGCTTCAATATACATGGGACTGTAGATATTTTTTCAAGACCCCGATTTTAATTCTTCTGAATAAACATCCAAGAGTGGAATTGCTGGATCTCATAGTGGTACTCTAATTTTTTTGAGGTGCCTCCAGACTATTTTCTATGGCACTTACACCATCCTACATTCCTACCAACAGTGTACAAGGGTTCTAATTTCTCTACATTCTAGCCACCACTTATTTTGTTTACACATAATATATAAATAAAAGCCATCCTAATCTGTGTAAAATGGCACATCATTGTGGATTTGATTTAGTCATACTGAACATCTTGTCACACGTTGGCCATCTGTGTGTGTTTAGAGAAATACCTATTCAAGTCCTTTGCCCATTTTAAAGTTGGAGTCTTTTTTTCCTGTTGAGTTATAAAAGTCCCTCATGTATTTTGGATATTAACCCCTCATCAGGAATGTGATTTGGAAATATTTCCTCCCATTCGTCTGTGATGTTGTATGTGTGTTATACTTCCTTCATTTTTATCACTGAATGGTACTCTTCAGAACCGTTATATCATAGTTTATTTAATCCATTCACCAATTGAAGGACATTTGGGTTGTTTCCAGTTTGGGGAAATGAATAAAACAGCCATAAATATTTGAGTACAGTTTTCTGTGAGCCCGTAAATTTCCTTTTCTCTTGGGTAAATACCTAGGAGGGGATTGCTGGATCATATAGTAAATGTATGTTTAACTTCTAGAGAAACTTTGCAGTTTATTTTCCAGTCAACACAGACTAAGGATATATTGTCTTTCCTTTAAGAGTGAAGAATAGAGATCTTTTCTATTGAGAAATTGCTCTACAGAGAAACAGTGACTAGAAACAGTTCATGGGAAAGTAGAGTCAGAAGAATTGTAAATTTCATTTGGTCCAATCTCTGCATTTTTCAGAATAAGGAGACTGAAGACCAGAGAGACTGAGCACATCCATGCACACATGAGGAAGAAGGAACAGATCCCAGCAGAGACTGGACCTCCGGGCTCCACTCTGCTTTGCTGGCTCCCTACTGCAGGCTCTGTGTGGAGTCTTCTGCGAATTAGAGGGAGGGGAGGAAAATCTATTTAAGGAAAATATGCCCTATATATTAAGGAATAAGTAGGGTGTAGGAGTGAAAGGATCCAGACAAATTATTTACATTAATCAAATTCATTGAAAATTGACTCCACTCCCCATTTCCTTTGGCCCAATTACATATATATCTAAACTACTGCATTTTACTCAATCTCTCTTTTCTAGAGAAGAGTTAATCTAAGCACTAATACATTTGTATTTATTCTGATTATTAGTAAAATCCTACATATGAAAATCTGAAATTTATAGCTCTGAAAGCTCATTGTAGTAGCCCCTGACACAGAGCTTTACCAAGTTCTTAATTTTGTTAGGAGTCCATTCACTTGATTCAAGTGCCTCTTGTTAGCTAAATTCACAGTGCAGAGAAATTTTCTAATAAACATTTGAGATTAAAGTACCATGGCTGACAGCAAAATTACGATTTGTAGTCTAAAGATGCATTCAATTATGATCACTCAGAGAGAAAAAATAACGGAAAAAAACCCAAAACACAAAAACCACATACACCAAGGAAAAGCAAGGTCTTCAAACGTAATTCAAATCTTAATCCAATAATCTATTTTTAATTACCCACATTACGGCCATTTACAGGGTGATCATTTCAGAGTCTCAAATATCCAATCTTTTGGCCCAAAGCCGTGGGGGTAATTGCTTTATAACTGGGTGAGAATCTATCATCTATGTCTGGTCTAGATTCAGCAAGAGTATCTGTAACCGACATTTAAACTGTGTTTCTGGATGGGATTCAACCTGCCTGAAGACTTCCTACTAATATTGCTTATTTTGTCTAAAATCTTCACAGAGTGTTTAAAATACTCTTAAGCAATGCAATGCACAAGTACTTCTGTTTTCTAGCTCTATAATCTGGTCATGTGGTTTTGAGGAGAATCTAAGAAACAACCAATGTATCTACTCCTGCTGGTGTCCAAGAAATCTTGAATGTCGATTCCTGCTTAGCTGAATAGGCTATGCCCATACCCCCTAACTTAACCAAACCTTCTTGACTCTACCTTACTACCTTGAACCTTCATTCCTCCTGCTGCTAGCACCTAGGTATATTCCAGTTATTCTGGAATTTTATGCCCTAGCAGTTAGAACTCCAAGTTTAAAAATTCTCAATTGGCCTGTACCAAAAAGACAGGCTGGGAATTTCTCAAGAGCCTTTACTAAATAGTAAAGGAGAACAGAGGAGAATGAGTGTGTCTTTGGGGGATGAATTAAAATTCTTCCATGCCCAGCTTACCTCCTGGACTGACAAGTTTTAGTTCATTCACATGACTTCCTCAAGTGAAAAATAGTTCCACCCAGGATATTTCTGTTTCTCTTTTCCTTCTTGAACCCAAATGTTTTAATTTTTTTTTTTCAGTTTGCACTTGCAACCTGGGGAACATGCCTCTAATGCTGACCCCAGGAAGCAGGCCTATCACTCTGTTCAGGTAAGACTCTAACCTCTGTCCCTCTGAGGGTGAGTGGCCTTGCTCTCAGTAGGCTCTATCTTCTGACATATATGAGCACTACAATAATGGTGAGATTTACCAGAAAGAAGTCCACACATGTGCAAATGGAAGGGAGGACCACCAGACTTTAGTGGGCCCAGCTTGGGGGAGGAGTCATGTGCTTTCCATCCCGGAGGCAGACTATGAACATAGTCCAGTGGGCCATTTCTCTTGACCTGTGTAGCTCAGAGTTCTCTCTTCCAGGCCCTGCAAGGTGGAGATGAATGAATACAGGCACATTGCCAGTGGAGGTCTCCTTTTCAATATGGAAGGCTCTGGAAGTCGCTCATGCACATGACAGGCAAGCTTTTGTTTGTTGTCCAGCTTGCGCCAGCTGATCTGCAGCTACTTGGCTTGCTCTAGCCTTCTTGTTTCTGACCCCCAGCTCATATGTTTCCTCAAATGAAATGCTCCCCCACTGGAGGCCACCTCTCAGATACGGCAGTTCCCTTTTCTCAGACACGGACAGTCATGTTGGGGTGATGCTTAGAGGATGCTGTTCTCCATGGTGATGGGTCCTGGACTTGCATCTCCTGGGCTGGGACACTGATACCAAAGGTGCCCAGGGTTAGCCAGTCCCAGTGAGTACATCAGGATCCTTATCTCTCCCTACATATCCCCACCATTCTGTCTCTGGTGCTGTCCATTCTTGGCTTATGAAGACATCCAAAGCCACACAAGGGCTTCACACAGATGCTCTTAGGGTCTTGTATGGTGGCAGTGCCCACCAGGACCCAGTGCTGGCAAAGCAAGGGCACCATGTTCTCTGGCCACGAAGTTTAATGTTCCATCACAAAGATTCAGGAAGAAACAGCACTCAGAAGCCAGGGCATGTCCCACGGTGGTGTGGGATGATCCTTCTTTCCAGAATTCTGCTTTAAGGCAGGGACACTCTTTGCACAGTTACACGGCTGTGCCCTTGGAAGTGTTGTAAATGATCCCTGGTAGCATAACTCAGAATATGCTATAACCACATGTTCTTTATAATCATTAGGCTGAGAATAAGTGGTTCCAAACTCTGGCAAATATAACATTTTGATACCCGTTGCCTCGCATCTGATAATTCAAGCTTGATCACAATGCGCTACTTCCAATGGGAAATAATGGAGCGGAACTCTCAGCCGGGGAACTTTCTCCTCCATATGGTTCAGAAGTTCCCTGGGATGTGTAATCCTACCGGGAGCGCCATCTGTGTAGACTCCACACAGGCCTGAGCTGAGGCAAGCTCTTCCCTGCTAACTCAGCCACAGATTTTATTCTACCACAAATACATTCAGACAAAAGGCAAGACTCTCTTCCGCCTGTCTTCTCCACCACTCACATGTGTAAGGGGAAGCTTGTGTGGAACGTCCCTTTTCCTGGTAACGAGCCAAACTTGCTTACCCCAGAAAGATGAACTGGAGAATTCCCTGGCTCCCTGAGAACCCACACCAGCGATCCTCTCTGCAAGTTTGAGTGGTTTAATGGAGAGAACAATCATATACACGTTCCACTGAGAGTGAACTTGCCTCCTCTCACCTATTAGAGTGTGAAGTCCATAGGTCCCAGAGAGGGTCCTACTCATCTCCGAGGTCCCCTAGTGTCCAGCACAGGAAATTAAATGAGATTCTTCATGGTAAACAAAAGATGGACATAAGCAGAAGAAAATGTATTGAGAGGATATTAGGCAATTCAGGGAAACACTGGCTAGGGCTCAAAGTAGAGGCTACAGTTTAAGAAACAGTACCCCCAAATAAGCCTCATTGGTGAGAAGCCACATCTGCTAACATTGAGCCCTGATGGTGCTTCCTGGACCAGGGGGTTGTCTCCATTGGTGGGTGTTCATGCAGGCAGACAATTGCATCCCCTTTCAGCTGCTGTCCCAGTGCCCACCCTCTTGTGCCTCTGGCTTTGAGTCAATGTCTATTGGAAGTGAGTCTGATTGGTAGAGTAAAATAGAGACTAGTTGTACACTGAGCCCCAGGTGCAAGGAAGACTGAGGAAGTCAACATCTAGCATTTTTTGCTTCTAAAAAGGAGATACTCTTTGTAACTTATTAAAACTTATAAAACAGAGTTTAGATGCTGACAGACAAAACAATTCACAAATGTCCATTACACACGGTGTGTCCTAAATTGTGATTCCTATGTACAAACTGAATAAACTAATGAGAGATTAATTAAGAATGAATGTGCCAATATTTAGGCTAGTCTTTTTAAAGACTTCAGTTAATTCATACTATCTCTTTAGATGAAATTATCTTCCTAAATAACCACTTGAAGAGTTCCGGAAATACCAGTAGACTTACCAGTCTGTAAGACCCACTCCATGGCTGCAACTTCTGATCTGTCAGAAACAGAACAACTTCAAACTTTTTGTTTTCCCGGCAGATAGTTTTAAACTCATCACCCTTCATGAGCCATTGGTTGCCATGTTGTGTGTTCTTCTAGGTCAGCTGCATGTTGTCCTTCAGTATTTCGGGCTCTTCAGAGTATGCTAAAAGAACTACCCTGGGAATTAGCAGTTCCATAAAGAAGACAGATGCAAGGAAAAGAAAGCTAATCTATGGTACATTCAGTTCCTTGTGTCTGTGTGTGTCTGTTAGTCTGTGAGTATGTATGTGAGAGAGAAGACATCATGCTTCTGATCCAGAATTACTGAGAACCCAACTATACCAAGACAAGTTACATGGAGCTTCTGTGTACTTGAATGATCTTTAGCTGGACCCAGCGTATCTGATAATTTATACAATCATCTGCTCAGCTTTGACTGCATAGACCAACCCTATGAAAATGCTGACAGAAGCCTTTCGTGCCAGAGCTTAACTGACAATATATGCACAGAATTTTTTCTACTCATGAAAGTTACACTACTTCAGAAAGTTTCACTTTAAAAAATTTAAAAATTTTGTAAATGGGCTCAGAAATGTTTTAGAGCCTATGAAAATGACTAAGACATGAGCTCTACTTTAGAAAAACTCACTACCTAGTGGTGCATAAAAATAGGGTGTGATATATCACAGTGTTCATGAACATTGCTTTATTTTTTAAAAGATTTTATTTATTTATTCATGAGAGACACAGACAGAGAGAGAGGCAGAGACTTAGGCAGAGGGAGAAGCAGGCTGCCTGCAAGGAGTCCAATGTGGGACTCGATCCCAGACTCCAGGATCATGCCCTGGGCCAAAAATAGATGCTCAGCTGCTGATCCACCCAGGCATCCCATGAACGTTGCTTTAAATACTGTCTCAGTAATACCAGAAACAAAGCAATAGAAATTTTAAAAGTGACCCCCCAAAAATGCCTCTAGAATCTATTTGTAGATTTTAAAATTCAAAAATACTTAAGAAAACATATTGAAATAAAAAAGACTAACTATAATACATGAAAGACCTACAAAATAACTGAATGATAAGTGGAAAGCAAACAAAAGATCATTTGCTCAACTCTAGAGCTTTCTTCATGACTCTCTGACCCCACCAAGTACATCTACTTCCTTTGATGTGAAATGGTCTATAACAACTGTATGATAATAGCTTAGATCACATGTTTTCAGAGTTTGAAATGATTTCAGTTCATCACTTCTTTGTCAGAGATTTTATTAAAGAGAGTGCAAGAACTCTTGTTCCTACTTAAAATTAAGGGTTTTCCAGTAATGTGATCAACAATACATAACTAAATGTAATGAAGAACATTGAAATTAAAACTGGTCATATGATCTCAACTACTATTCTGATTTTGTGACAATATCCTATACTACCTTGGATGGGGGTCAAGGAGCAGTGGGAGGGGGAGAAACAAAAGGATAACAATAAAGTTCAGGGGAAGAAATCTGTAGATCTCTTCTATCCAACAGTGTTTTATTGCTATGTTTAAAGGAAGTGGAGTAGAAAATGTTGCTATCTGTATCATTGGTCTGATGGGTCAACAGAGATTAGTTATAGAGCCCCTTAATTCAATGTGAAAAATTCTTAAATTGCCCTAAGACTAATCTGAGAAGGAATCCAGAGAAAAGAGGAATCATAGGGATGTTATTGTTAAAATATGTATCAGATGGTCACCCTTCTAGTGGGAAAGTAAGAAGTGTTTTCTGATTATGGAACTAGAATTTTGCTATTCCAGACATCATTTTCTGCCTCCTCCCTTTTGTCTTCTATGAAGTAATTCACACACATTCTTCAAGATCCAAATAAGACACACCTTTACCAAAAGTCTTCTCAGAGCCCTGTGGACTGCCTTAGGTAATGCCTCTACTCTCTCCAGAGCTCACCTCTGTCTGTCACAGCTTTGTGTGCATGTGGTTGTGTCTTTCTCTGATCTACTTTCATCTCCGAGTTGCCAGTGTTGCACATAGAGGAGGTTCCCAAAACACATTCACTGAGTAAGTGGATGAATGAGTGACAGGTGTGTGAAGGTGATGGACAAAGGGGCTGAACGCCTGCCCTGTTCTTACCTTTAGACACTGAGAAGACACCCAGAGCCCAGAAGTGAGACACACATTCAACTCTAGAAAAGCTAAAGGTGGAAGACAGCTATCCTTGACTGAATACTGACAAATGCGAGGCACATCTCCATTGTAGGTTTTCTCATTTGTCCCTGTGAAATGCCTGGTGTGATAGGCATGGTCAGTCCTTTCTTAGAGATGAGGAAACCAAACCCAGGAAGATCTACTCCGGTTTAGAGTTTCTTCTGCTTCAGTGCAGAATTTCTCTAAATTAATGGCATGAACATTCATTCTTCTCAAAATGAGATATTGGGTAAATGCAAAGATGATAGTTTTCTACCTCAGTACTTTTTTGAGCATTCTTAGAGTTTAGATTAATCACATTATCTAATTGACAGTCTAATGCACTTGGACTTTTGCCAAACACAAATCATGTAGCTAAGGAGCTCGAAGAAAACAGGAGCTGGAGGATTAGATGCACTACTACTCCATGAAGACCAGAAGAACCTTGAGTTGTTCTTGTACAGTAGCTTTGCCCCAATACTCAGAAATGTTCAAGGTCATGTGTTACTTGCAATGTTGGTTTCCATGCAAATGTGGTTTTTAAAAATTCCTTTGACTTTTGCTCCAGATATAATTTCTAATATTTAATTTCTAGCAGAAAAAAGCTCTGTGCTATAGTTTGCCAGAGAATTTTTTCTTCTCTTGGAATTGCTTTCTAATTCATCACTTCTATCCTGAATGACTGTTAATTCTCTCCTTACATGCATTCTTAGATGACTCAATACAATCATCCTACTTGCGGATCTTGAAGTCCAACAGAATTGGGTTTTAATTCCTGTTCCGTCATTTTAAGTTATACATTGGGTCAGAGCATTTACATTCTCTAAGCCTTGAGTATTGTTGTTAAAATTGGCCATAAGAGCACCTACTTTACAAAGTCGTTATAAGGTTTAAGTGAAACGCTGAACATACATCAGTAGCTATCACAAATCCTCGTACTAGAAAGAACTCAGTGGAAGTAAGTATTAATTCAATCTCTTCCTGTTCTAATTCATTTTACACATAACTATCATGTTTAAGCCTCCTAATGCATAAAATCATTCACATTATATCTTGAATCAGAAGCATTGTTGACTTCACATTGAATAAATTCAAACACTTAGCTCTAAAATTGAGGCCCTATTCCTTGGATTATCCCTCATACATCCCACATTCCACTTAGAATGAGCAAAATATTAATTCTTTCACATAACTTAATTTTGTGATTCTTTATCTTATTTCCTTGCAGCTCAAAATATGCAAATTTGTATTTTTCAAAGTCCACCTTAAAAACAATTCTTATATTCTTGTATATTCATTTTTTGTTTTTCCTTAAGGGACAAGTCATTCCTTCCGAGACAGGTGAGCCTGAAGGATGCTTGAAATTTCACGTGACTCAACCATTCTCTATCTCCAGAGAGAAATGAAGAATTTCTCTTTAAGGAAGAGATGCTAGATTTCTTTCTAGATCTACTCAATGGGGATTGATCTTCCCTGGTTCTCAGGAAGGTCTGTCATGATGGAATTCCTGGAAACCCACCCATGACTATCACCAAAGAAAACTAAATCCTTATATTTAAGTCTCCTAATTAGAAGACACCTGAAAATTATCTGGGAAGTTTTCTTTCCAAATGCTTATGCCTGGCCCTTTCACAAACATATCAAGACAGCATCTCTGGGACTAGTACAACTGCCGTGAGCAAGCTGAGAACCCTCCTCCATAGGTTAACTTAAGACGCCCTCCACAGGCCAGAGCCAAACCCCTCCCCCACTATTCATCAGGCCAGAATCATGTGGGATTGCATATTATTACAATATCTGATCTAATTACTTAACGGACACCCTATTCCAGTATATATTTACTCCCAATTCTGGGCAAATATTAGACCACTGTTTCAGGAGTAGTAGCAAAATCTAGAACAAAGAAAACTCTCTCACCTCATTTCATTCCCCCATAAAGTCTTTCCCCAGACTTTGAGTAGCAACAATTTTGGCTTCGGTTAAACATCACAGATCTCTGTATCACTGTAGTTTCTCAACATGCCAGAACATTTACAACTTGTATGAATGGTCTCACTTTTAAACTTGTGGAAAGATTTTGTATTAAGATTTCTCTACACACTCGATGACTTTAGATTTGGTGACTTGGCAACTTTGCAAATCTCCATTTCTCTTCCCACACTGCTTTATTTATCTCTACTGAATAGCCCTATACATTATTCAAAGGGTGAATTTCAGTGAATATATAGAATGTATATATTGTCACATGAATACTTTTTGTCTTTCAAAAAGCTGTTTGGGGATAAGAACATGTGTATTCAGAAGGAGGAGGGGAGGCTTATTACAATCTTTAGCAGTTCTTAATCCTTTTTCCACAATTCACTGTGGTCCAAAGAGAGAGCATGCTCAGTGCTCTTTGAGACATTTTGTGCCACCTGGTGGAATTTTCTTGGAAGAGAATTATCAGGGGTCTGAATTACCGCTCAGCTTGATCATCACCTGAGGCATTTCTCAGTGCTTAATATTACCAGGCTAAGTATAGATTCCCTACTGTGTCAGGCAATTTAACTGCACTAGGCCCATAATAAAGATTTTTTTTTATGTGAAAATTAGTCTTTAGCGAAAGAGACCTATTTTGTTAGCTGCTGGGTAAATTCAGGTAACGCAATGACATCCACACTTTGGGTCATTCTATTCTACTCTGGTTAATACATAGAGATTATTGCCAACCTTCTTGCAGGCAACACACAGATGTTAACACTGCTTTCCATTAGTTAGAGACAAAAGTAATTGTAATTAACCTTTTTTCCTTACCCTCACCCCTAGGAAGTCAAAACAATCTGATAATGTCATATTTAGCAATTAGTGATGTAACTGTTTACTCAAGCAGAGATTTTTACCAAACATAAAAAGGATTTTAAAAACACATGTACTGAAGTGATAACTGATTTGGGTAGTTGAAAGTCTTTTTCCTGAGACACTCAGACTAACACCAGGGAAAGCCATCTGGGTGGAGGTGCCATATTGATGCCTTTCTCTCAGGCGGCTGCCATAGGAGCTTCAGGCCAGCCAGCCATATCGCTTGTCTAATGTACTCGCCTTTGTTCTTCCACATTGCAACCATTAACCCACATGCTATGTTCTATGATGCGGGGTGACTCAGCATGGACAGAATTCTAGATTCTCACTCCCATTATTCACATTGTATTCTCACATACCATGAGATCTATCATGAAGAGAGAGCAATTTCTCTCCAAAGACAGATTGGATGAAGCCAAAGACATTGCTTATTTTGCAAGGAACAAAAAGGTCAAACTAACAAGAGAATGCAATAATCCAGAAAAATCCCCAAACTTCCCTATTCAGTAGTAAAAAAACAAATAAAATCCCACCTTATTTGAAAGTAGAAATGGATGAATTGGCAAAGGGCCATCTTTTTGGAGATACTTCTACTGAGTTCCAAGGAGCATGAGAGTATGTCCTGACTCCTCAACCTTATGGTAAATTTTGGGTGGCAAGGATAGAGTTTAATTACACTAATTTAAGTGTGTTGTCCTTTATGTTTGACAATGATGCACCTGATGGTGTTTTCCTGTTGTCAACATTGTTCTAGTTTGTCAAAATTTATTTAGTTAAATCCATGCCTGCATATTTGTTGCCAGAAATTCTTTCCACGTTTACTCAAGTAAAGACTTTTCCTTCTGCCCACAACTATAGCCACTATTTGCACTGCTTGTAACTTTTGACATTTCTATCTCTTAGATTCATGTTTGCTGGCTTCTCTTGCACTAAAAGAACCACCCAGTTCTGATTGCTCTGTGCCAGGCAGGTCCCAGCAGTGCCCAATCATACTGCCTTCTGCTGGAAGGTGTTCTTCTCCAGTCCCTGGAGGAGTTCCTTCACTCCACCCTGTTTGCAGCCACCCCATTAAAGCTCATCACACAGCAGCTGCTTAGGTGTCCTTTTGTCATCTAATATCTATTTTCCATAAATATCCATGGCAGCAACATCACTGCAGTATTTGTAGATGGGCTGTGTTCCATAGCTCGGTCTTATAGATGTGAAAAATAAGGAACAGAAACTGAGGGTCTTAGCTCAGAATCACTGCTCCGACTTAATCTGAAAAGTGAGATATGGTGGTGTCACGGAAGGGACAGAGAAAATAGGTTCTTAGATCAAGAATTTTTAAACAGCAGGCATGTGAAAAAGAGATGCAGAAGTTGCTACGTAAAAATCTGTGTGATATGAGGGGAGTCCATGAAGTTCTCTGAATGTCAATATTCCTTTCTGGAAAAAAAAGCAAAAAACTAATTGTACCTACTTTGTAAAATCATTATAAGAGGGGCACCTGAAGGGCTCAGTGGTTGAGTGGCTGCCTTTGGCTCAGGTTGTGATCCCAGGGTCCTGGGATCCAGTCTTATCAGGCTCCCTACAGGGAGCCTGCTTCTCCCTCTGCCTCTGTCTCTGCCTCTCTCTCTGTGTCTCTCGTGAAAAAGTATGTAAAATTGTAAAATAAAATCATTATAAGAATTGGAAACAGAATTTACAGATTAAATAGCCCAACACCTGATACAGAATGGGAGCTGAGGGCAAACATAGTATATATTGCCATTATTAAATAATTACTATAAATATTATAAAGCAAAGAAAATCACCACTTCCTTCAAAACCTGTGAAATGGAAGGCACTGACTTGACTAGAGCAAAAATGGAGAAAAGGAGGAAAAAAAGCAGAAGTTACAATGGAAGCTATAATGAATTAAGTGATTCTTAGCCCATCCTAAAAATTGTTACCAAAACGGATACGTGGTAGACCAAGGTTACCAAGCTCACCAAGCTAAGAAAGCAGGGACCGACATTTTCTAGCGTTCATGTAGGCAACTTATTAAATGCTGGTATTTGATTATTTCTAATATTTTATCATTCTATATCCCTTAATGAGACCAGAAAAAGTCAAATGCCTTTTCTGGTTATTTATATGAACCAGGTTCTGATGGAAGAGAAGTTTAATTTATCATTTTGAATGCAGGTCAGCAAACTAGCCCTGTAAGCCAAATATGGCCCACAGCCTATCTTTGTAAATAAAGTTTTATTGGAACACAGCCACAGTCATTGAACAGTCATTCACTTACATACTGTCTATGGTAACTTCATGCTACAAAGATAGAATTGACTTGTGACAGAAACCATATAGCCCACCAAACCTAAAGTATTTACTATCTGGACATGTATTAAAAAAAAAAAAGTTTGCCATCCCCTGGGCTAGCCTCAAAATAATATTCATTGGCAAAAACTAAGAACAATAGAGTAAAACCACAGCTTTTCAAACAATTCCTTGAAGTAGTTTAGGGGATAGTCTCTTATTATAGAAGACAAGACTGATAACTCTTTGGACTTGATATTTTCTATTTGCTTTTCAAGGAAGGGTTAGTTCCGAGTAGTCAAATTGTGTTGGAAGTGATCATTAAAAGATCAAATTTATAAAGGTTTAAGAGAGAGAAATTTGTAAAGGAAAGGAAACATTTCAAGGGGAAGGATTTCAACAAGTTTTAAAAGTAGCTAAGAAGCCTTTAACTGAAATAAAATCTCAGAGATGTGAGGCAGTAGAGTTTAAGGTCACTTATCACAATTCAACTAGAAATAGAAAAAACACACCTAACTAAAGCAGTGGGAGCAAATACAGAGTCATGCGTTCCCCCCACCCAAAATAATGGAATTTTGAAGACAATGGAACCCTGATGGCCCATAAGGATTTTGCCAAATGCAGAATCAGTCAGGACTCAAGATGGTCAAAGACAGAACAAACTTTAGAGAAGTAAAACAGGTGTTCTTTTAATTCATAAAGAAAAGAATCCTTTGCCACAGAATGCAAAAGAAGTAAAGGCATATCACCTCTAGAAGGACAGGAGTAGTAGACTGTTAAGAAAAGGTGGAGGAATTTTATTGATTTTTTTTTCGTATGGAAAGTTTTCTTGGAGTGACTGCATGGACCTGCCTCTGGCCTGCAGCCTGGTGGCCTAGTCCCCAGAAAAACCTACCTTCTCTCAAGCTCATGGCTTTGCAGCCCCCACGCCTCACACTCTACTTTTCAACTTAGTCCCAGACTTGGGCGGAGAGGGTGCCCCAGGTCTGGAGGTGGAGGGGGAGCTGAGGAGAAGGGCGAGTATCTACGGTATTTCTATGCACAGCATTGCAACGCCTCACTGTCAGTCAGACCAACAAGGCACCGCATGGTTGGCCTTGCTCCAGGACCGAGAATCCCCATGTCAGCTGGACCTGAGCACACATCCTGAGGAGCACAGGATCACCCTCCAGGAGAGGATGCTGTGGGAGCACCAATGGAGTGAAAGGTATTGGAAACTATTAGGGAGGTTTGGTTTTTTTTCCTTGCTTGCAAATTTTATGTTCTCTGGTTTTTCTTTCTTTTAAGAAATCAGAAGAACATGAGATGCCTGGGTGGCTCAGCGGTTGAACATCTACCTTTGGCTCAGGTCATGGTCCCGGGGTCCTGGGATTGAGTCCCACACTGGGCTCCCTACAGCGAGCCTGCTTCTGTAGGCTCTGCCTGTGTCTCTGCTTCTCTCTGGATCTCTCATGAATAAATAAATAAAATCTTTTTTTTTTTAAAGAAATCAAAAGAACACAATGCAGTTATTTGAAAGTCAAATGGTTGCTAAAATTTCAACACTCATGATATGTTAGTTCAGAAACTCTTAGGGTGCCCAGCTGGCTCAGTCAATAGAGCACACGACTCGGGATCTCAGAGTTGTAAGTTTGAGCCTCATGTCAGGTGCAGGGTTTACTTAAAATCTTTTTTTAAAAAAACCCTACAGAGTGCACAAAAGTATTTTACACTAAAATGTCAACTGTTCTTTTTGCTCAGTGGTGGACCCTCGTTGATTTTCTTTCCATAAAAAGCATATTTTCTAAATGAATTTATGCTGTTCCCATTCCTAGAAAAAGTATACTCAATGCTATCCATGCTTAACCCCATCTCCCTAACTCTTTGTGGCTAATGCTCTTCAAGAGCTGGGGGTGCCAACCTATGGAGTCTTCCAATACAGTGATTTGTTTCCTCTGCACTTGGGTAGGGTGTGCACCCAGGGCATTGTGACAACCCCGCAACACACCCAAAATTCCCCCTGTCACAGGCACCTTGTACAAAGTCACATCTAATTTCCCCTTGGTGTGCTCATGGGATTTTCTGGAAGTCACACTTCTGCCTTCAGTTCTCCTACTGATCATCTAATGCTCCCCTTAGCCAGCAACTCTAATGACAGAAGTCATCACCGCACCAGTGCCCTTTAGAAGGAAGTTTTACGTGTTTAGCAGGACACTTGCTAATCATCATACGTGCAAGTGTTCTTTGTCCCTACACTCTTCTAAGGACCGAGGGTGTGCATGTCATTACATCAAGCTAGAGCCCCCATTTCAGGTGCTAATGACTCAGATCCTGAGGAGGGCAGCAGAGTTAGGGAGCGCTGCTTTCTTTTCTCACACCACTGAGCATCTGCCACAACCCATGAGACCAGGGCCATAGAACCAAGGGGTTGGTCATCGTGGAAAAGCCATTTGAGTAAGTAACCATGTAAAAGATGACTATCTCATGGATCATCTATTTGGTTGTCATATTAAGTTATTCTCAATTTCTTTTCAAATTTTTGGTAGATCAATATAACTCATCACTGACTTATACCTTCTCCTACTTGATTCCATGAACCTCTGAGCTGCATCTCAGATATCTGTGCACTGGACATCCTTTCCTGTCCCATAAGTCTTTCCAGCAGCATTGTCCTGCAGCCTTCTCTGTACCAGTCGTAGCTGCACAAATGGAGTTGTTAGTGCTGGCTGCCATCTCCTTTACATCTGGCTTGGGTTGTAAACTCTTCAAGGCTGGGGCCTTGTCTTTTTATGTCTCATTGCACACTCACAGCTGGCAACTGCTCTGGAGGGTGAGGAAACACAACTTCTCTTCTGCTCAGCTCACTCCTCCCCACAGCAGAAACCACCTCAGTGGGACTCTCGAAACCCCAAGTCAGAGATGCCATTTGCAGAAACAAAGTTCTCCGTTTCTACAGATTATTTGGAATTTTGACCTGTGTCTTCTCTAAAGCCAAAGAATGACCAAAAGCCAGAAGCTGAAGTCCATCCATCAGTAAGAAGCAGACTTGACACACAATTCAACATGACGGAGTCATCAGGTGGAAGACAGTTGACGGGTTACACACCTGCAAAGGGAAAGCATATTTTAGAGTCAAATGTCTACTTGGCTAATCAATGTAAGCCTGGGTAATACCTTTGGAAGGTAAAAGTTGAAGAAGAAAACCAACATTGGGAATTAGCAGGAGTTGAAAAATCTCCCAAGGTGATACATGGATCAGTTATTCAAAGATACAGAAATAAAGAGTGGGTTATATGTGGGGCATGTTTGCTGGTGGTGTTCACTGCTCCATCATGACCTGTGATTTTGGGGGAAGAGCCCACACCTGATCGTGAATCTTTCAGTGACCACCTTGGGCATCCTTTCCACAATTAGGCAGGTTTGTGGCTTACTGTGGCTTTGGAAGCCAAATGCCTAGCTCTATGACTTTCTCTTTGTGCAGACTTGGTCAAAGCACCAGCCTCAAGGACTGACTGAGGTAAATACAGGAGACAAGGGGCCCCATGCATGTGCTCAACAAGTAATCCCTAATGTTTGCTATCATGCTCATGGTGAAAGAGGAACCACTGGGTACACTTTTACCATAGGCATCTCAAGTATACACATGCACATGTGTGCACACACTATGTGTTACTATCTTATTCTGTGATTGTAAATATGGCACACCTCCCCAGCAACATTTTAAGCTCCTCATGGGTAGAGAGTCTTATGCTACTATTTTTTGACTGATCTAACATATTTGAAATCATTTTCTCCCCCTATTCTTTGACTTAATAATAGCATTCTTTGATGTATAAATTGGGCTGCTATGTATCTGAAAATGATATTCTTTCAGCTTTGTCAGTTATGATAGTTTATTTTGCAATCCATCAAGTGATTTTGAATATCTACTTGTGTGCTATAACCTAGCATGCAAGAGAAAACCTAGGAAAAGTGAACAAAACAAGCAGGTGGGAGGAACCCATGGGGACGCGGCATCCTCTTCACTTCCCTATCATCCCTGGGGTCACCCATGGCCAAGGCCCCTTCCTCCTTTCTCTGCCTCTGGGGCTGCTGAAAGAAATAAGGAAAAACTTCCTATTTTTCCCAGTGGAGTTTCATGGGGGAACAGGGTCAATAAGCATTTGCTGGAAGAGAAGGTTTGGGGGTAAAGATAATGGAATTTAGTTTCAGATGTAAGTTTGTGAATCAAGATGCTGCTATGATGCCCCACAGGCAGTGGAAACGAAAGAGAGACCAGTGGTTAAGAAGAGACAGGGCAAAGGAGAAAAAATAAGTGGGAAATATCAGGAAGGGAGACAGAACATGAAAGACTCCTAACTCTGGGAAAGGAACTAGGGGTGGTGGAAGGGGAGGTGGGTGGGAGGTGGAGGTGACTGGGTGACGGGCACTGAGGTGGGCACTTGACCAAAATGGGATGAGCACTGGGTGTTATTCTATATGCTGGCAAATTGAACACCAATAAAAAAAAATTTATAAAAAAAAAAAAAGAAGGGACAGGGCAGTAGACCTGGGTAGGGGGAGGGAGTGAGAACAGGTGGATTCACCTGGCAATGCGCATGAAGGGTGAGCTGGTTCTGTTGATCCCTAGAGGCCCTAGTGGAAGAGCCTTGAGTAAGAGGAGGCAGTGAGGTTCGAAGGGGACCCAGAAAACAGCACTTCAGAAAATATGGAAGGAAACATTTTCTAGGAAAAATATTACATGTGGATGCTTTGGAGGTTGTTGGACGAGCCCCAGAGGAAACGGATCGATACAGCAATTAGGAGGTGACTGGTGCCCGCCAAGGGCTGAGCATCCTGCAATCTTCCCTGGAGCCCAACCTGGCACATGTATCAAAACTTAAGATCTATAAACTCTTCACCCAATAATTCCATTCTAGGAATTTATCCCAGGGCACAATTGTGGAGGAGTATTAAGATCCTGGTCTCAGCAGATATAAGAGTATTGTTGGTGACAATGTTTAACAAGGGAGGGGGGGTTTCGTGAAACCCATGATGAGATTTCGCAAAACAATTGAATATAATGCAACTGTTAAGTGATAAGTGACATAATTGTTGAAAAAATGTGCATCATCCATTTTATAGTAAAAAAAAAAAAGCGGATAACAAAATGGTATGTGTATCTTCCCCTTTTCTTGAACGTCCATACACAAATGTAATGGTTCTCTCCATCTAGCAGTGCAAAGTCAATGCCAAAAATAAGAACAGACTGACTGAACCCTGCTTTCACTAACTACTTCTGTGTCTGTGTGACCTCCAGCAGGTTATTCATCCCCTTTGCCTCCATTTCTTCACTTGTGACATGGGAGGGCAATAATTGTCCTACCTCGAAGAGTTGCCACTTGTTGGTGAGCAGATAAAGTGAAATCACTTACAAGAGTGATTTGTTGTTATTACAATATGTATTTGCTATTATTGCAACAGATTATATTTTTAATTTTCTTCCTTTTTTTAAATCTATACTTTCTTATTCTCCCAAAATAAAAAAAAAAAGATTCATGTTATTTTTGGGGGGAAAATATAATTAATGATGACATTCAAGAAAATGACTTGGGGATGCCTGGGTGGCTCAGCAGTTTGGCGCCTGCCTTCAGCCCAGAGTGTGATCCTGGGGATACAGGATTGAGTCCCACTTCGGGCTCCCTGCATGGAGCCTGCTTCTCCCTCTGCCTTTGTCTCTGCCTCTCTGTGTCTCTCATGAATAAATAAATAAGATCTTAAAAAAGAAAAGAAAAGAAAATGACTTTTGGTATAAGGGCTACCGGATATCTTTCTGGGATTCATGTCTTTCAGAATGATATTATTGGAGGACTTTGGGAAGAATTAGGGTGGCCATTTGAGACCTAATCTTGTTAAGACTTTAAATTGAAAAGGTCTACTTTGAAATTTACCACTGGCAAGTTTTCCTGAAATATGTGCAATTATTAGCAATTGAATTTTAGACATTCTGCTCTCTTTTAATTGAGATATATTTATTCAACATAGCAACATGACTTTCAAAAGTTTGGAGGTCTCCCTCACATGGTTTTGAACTTGATTTAAAAGGAGAAGATATAATCTGGAATGTTTATGCATTCCAGTTGGTTTTTAAACAATTTTATAGTTCTGCTAAGGATCTTTTTTCTTCAAAAAAGCAAAGTTTTTATTTTTTTCAAATTCAGAATAATCCTGTTTCATTCCGATTTAATAGCATATGCAGTACCTAGTATAATGTATACATATGGAAGATTTTTCTTGATTAGTAAGAATGTATTTCTAAAGTAACATGCCATTTAGCATGGGTTGTTGATACATTTTCATTCATATTTTTCTTTTAATAGTACTCTCAAAATTACTGTAAACTATACCTTTTTAGAGACAGTGTTAGATAAAAAAATGCATATAACATTTTAAAACCTCAAGAAATGAATATAAATTATATAAACTAACATAGAATTGATACAGTTCCATCAGAAAAAAATCATACTGTTTTCTACGAAAAGATTTACTTTTAACAAGCAAATTAAGCTTTCACTTTTCATTTGAGAAAACAGAAACAGACTGATACGTAGATTAATGGTGTATTTTCAAAATAGAGTGAGTTGCATCCAAACCAACCAGCCATTGTATTTGGAAATTTGTTGTATAGTTGGGAGCTGTCCTCACAGCATCTCTAACTAGTTGGTTTCTTGCAGATTTGGATCAGAAGGTGTTTTTGTGGCCATCATACAACATACTAAAAATGAATAGAAAGTAATACCGAATTGTTAAGAAGAGAAGAAATGCTGTGTGAAAAACTTTTCAGAATCTAAATATTGTGTATTCTCATTGTTGGTGGTTGCTTCCATAGCCTCCTGTGTCTGTACTCCCCTCCCCCAGTCCCAGCACATGCGCGCATGCGCACACACACACACACACACACACACACACACTAACACACATACATTGTAATAAAGTTAGTTATCTTGTCTTCCTTGCTGACTTCAAGCCAACAGCAAGAGCAAAATTTGCATCTTATGTGTTGTGACTGTCACAGCCTCACACATAAGCACTTGCTACGTGATACTAAATTTCTCAGGTCTCTTGTGTGAATGCTGAACCCAAGGCACGGTGCACTCTGCGTGGCTGCTGTGACATCCTGTTCCTCGGTCCGACACTGGGATGCCATCCCACCAACAGCTCTCAGGACTTACCTGAGCACCTGAGGCCAGGAACCCACTGCCAAAGGAGATGGTAAGGAATCTTGCCAGAAGACCAGGGACTTTATATAACTCCACATGAGGGTAAGTAAAGGCAAAAAAGCCAGAAAGCCCAATTTCCTTTTTTTATTTCTAGCATTTCTTGGTTGGTGGTCAGTCTTTCAGAATCAAAATGGGAAAAACCAATTAAAATATTCCCATTTGCGACTCGATTTCTCCCAGTAGAACACAAAGCTGATAGCCAAAGGTCAGGATTCAGCATTTTCTCAGTGCCTTCTATTTTTAATATTTCTGCACTGACTTTATTTTATCATTTTCAATACCTATTAAGTAATTCAGCCCACCCAATTATTCTTTAACAAATTTTTATCGATGACCTCTCTCGACTATGGCATGTGGGTTGCTTGCTATTAGCTTAATGTCGTACAATTAATATCTTCTCGGCATTCCTTCTTTATTCAACAAGTAGTACTGGTAAGGGCCAACCTATCTTTTAAAGGTAAACCTTGTCCAGTTAAACACAAGAATGAAATCACTATAGATCTATTATTTCTCGGAATAGAATATCTCCATTTGCATAAAATATTCTTCCTTTGACAAGTTGCCAGGAAGAAACACCTCATGCCCATTCTTCACAGTGCTCTTTCTATGGCATTAAGAATAGAAGAAATTACCATGGTGGCCTTAAAACTATTATTCTCTCCCCTTGCACCTCCTGGCCCCTCCTGATTTACAATATCGTGCCTCTTTGAGAGCTCTGTCACTGAAATGCCCAGATAATGGACAAAGGGGAGCCTCTTACATAATGTAATTTCACACTAAGGAAACTGGTTCATAGGTTGGAATATTAGGGTCAAATGCAGAGCCTATAACCCCTAGGTTGGTTGAAAAATAATGGCTAGAGTCAAAATTTAAATAAAATTTAAATCTCAACAACTAAATGATCTATAAGCCTTAGGAACAAGTGGCTAGTAGACCAATCACAGGCTTAAATACCAAAGGGAAAGAACATAGGTGGAGTGATATCATATTAGAAATAATACAGCTGGTTAAGGGGCAAATGTCTCTCTTCAAATATAAGCATGCAAGGTAATGCTTCTCAAATGTAAGAGTTATGGCGCATGAGGAAATAGGATTGTTGGCCATTCAGAAATAAAGACATCCTCTACCAAAAAGCAAATGTGGTGTTATGCGTATCTGTCGACTTGACAGGTCCACACATGCCCAGATATTTGGTGGAACATAACTGGATATATCTGGGAGGGCATTTCTGGATGATATTAACATTTGAATACACACACACACACACACACACACACACATACACAAATATCCTATTGATTCTGCTTCTCTGGGGAACCCTAACTAGTGCAGGGTTTTGGGAGAAAGCTCAGACCAATCCCATATCTAAGTGAAGAAGAACCATCCCACTCACCTTGGTGTGAGACATCACATTCTGAGAAGAACCAGGGTCACGGCAGCAGAAGAATGATCTATCAGAACTCCTGATGGTTTGACAAGTGGTGCTCTTTTGCTACTATCCATATGACACCCCCAAGGGCTAGATAACCTTTAAATTTCCTATGCCTCTAAATTGGTTTGGAAATCTGTCCAACTGACCTTTAAACACTTGCCTTTGGCACATTCAACTCCGATGGAGCCCCAGCAGAACAGAGCCCTACGCCTGGATGGCTGGCTTCCTCTTGCAGCCACGTGCCCCATCCTCACCTGGATACTTTACTTTTGGAGATTAAAATATTGGGTATACTTATGCCATTGGCTTCTTGAAATAAAGTTGTTATTTTCAATTACTCAGTCACAAGTGACAGCTTTTAGAAAGGTAAAAAGGGAATTACCAGCCCCAGTTGGTGGGCTTCTATGTTTCTTCATTTGTAATCCACGTGGTTCTCACTTTGCAAATAGTCCAAGGGCCTATGTTCATATCAGCTAGCTGATTTTGAAATCCCGGCCCTCGTGTATCCTTTATTGGCCAAGGCAGACAAGCTGTCCAACCCATAGATTATTCATCTCTAAAAAGAGAGTGTATTAGTTTCCTGGAGTTACTGCAACAAAGGACCGCAAATGTGGGTACCTTAAACAACAAATTCATTTCCTTACTTCTAAAAGCCAGAAGTCCAAGAGCCAGGTGTTGGCATGGTTGGTTCCTCATGGAGTTCTAAGGCTGAATCTGTTCCAGGACTCTCTTCCAGCCTCTGGTGGTGGCTGGCAATCCTTGGTGTTCACCGGTTTATAGATGCATCACTGCAGTCTCTGCCTCCATCACGTCTTGTGGTTGTCATCCCCCTGGGGTCTCTATATTTATATTCTTCCTCTTCTTATAAGGACACCAGCCGTATTGGGTTAGGGCCTAACCTAACCCAGTATGAACCCAAATTAACTAATTATATCAGCAAAGACCCTATTTCCAAATAAGATCATATTCTAAGGTTCTGAAAGTTAAGACTTCAACCTTTTTTAAGGGACCCAATTCAACCCCAAACTGGTGCAATCACTACACTTGCTTGGTGGATCTGGGAGCACTTGATGCCCAGCAGTGGCACTCATGGGTGGCAGGTGTTCCTACTCTAAAGGGCATTCTCTGACCCTAAGATCTCACAGTGGATTACAAGCTATGGAACACCAGCATATACCACTATTTCTGATTTTGAAATCGGGTTGCCAAGGACCACACCTCTATCTATGTGACATGAGAAAGCATCTTCAAGGGCAACTTCCTCTTGACCTCTGTAGAATCATCTCACTAAGTGTGTACAGAGAAAGGTGATGGCCATGCTACACATGTCTGCAGTGTGAATACCCTTCATTTGCATTATGAGAAATGTCACGCACAACTGCTCTCCTGTTGCATCACACAAGTGGTGCATCCTCTGAACAGACATGTGAGAGAGACGCTGTGGTGATGGTGACTTTGTGGAGATGGTCATAGACTGGTATCATGCCATGTAGGTCACCTTATTAGAAGGCCCTTTGTGACAAATAACATATCACTTCCCCTTGCCTGTGACCCTCTCTGCTTAGCCAGCTTTTTATTCCCTCAATAGTACCGATGACTACCTGAGACGGGTATATTTATATTTGTGGGTTTTTTGTGGTCTTTCTCTCCACAAAAGACTATAAGTCCCATGAGAGCAGGGGTTTCTATCTGTGTGGCTCCCTGTGCATCCCTCACACCTGGGTTATGGTAAATAAATCAATGAACAAATAAAAGAAAGGATGGTGGGGAAGTAGACTAGGTGAGTTGCCTCATGCCTGGCCCATCTGCGATTCAGATCCAAGTGGTTCTGACAGTGGAGCCCATACCCCGTGAGCAGCTCTGCCATTCTGTATGACCCCCTAGCTGTCTGTCAAGTCATCCCCCTCCCCAGCCTTCAGAATTCCGAAAGAGAAGAGTTGCTACTCCTGGATGGCCAAGGTCATAGGACTCAGCTTCCTCTTCTCTTCACTCACCTGCACCCTCAAAATGCTGCTGTAGATACCCCACGACTTTCCAAGAACCTATATTTCTAGGGGACAAAATAACCCAATCATCTGTGATAGCTGTTGTTTCTTGTCCAAATGCGTTGTGAAATATCAGAAAACATACATACAATCTAACAGAGTTGGAAGAGAAATGAGAGATTGTTTTCATCCAAAACCCTCATTTAGCTGATATGATGTGTGGTCCTTCCTCCCAGCTGCTTGAAACACAGATGAGTATTTGATGCACACTTTATTTTATATTTTCTCTTTCTCAGATTTATAAGACTTTTTTTTTTTTTTTTTTTTTGTCTTCTAAAAGAATCAGAGAACTCCTCTGCCTTGGAGATCAGTCTACATTTCTGTACATTTCTCACGTGAATTATTACAACAAAATGCTGGGTTATTTCTTAGTCATTTTGTCCAGGAGAACCTATTTCAAGTAGCTTGGTTTCTTTTCATTACTTTTAGGCTCAGGAACCATGGAACTTTGTCACTTTGTTATCCAATTTATCACTTTGTAAATGTAATATTAGGAGCCATGCCACATAAACATCTGCCTTTGCCTGAAATGGCACCTTCCTTAATGACTTATGACAAGTAAGCAGTTGAGCAGTTCTGCAGGCAGAGGCTCAAACCTGGATGATGGGTCAGGAACAGACTTTCGGTTGTTTGCGGTGGGGAGGGGGGCTTGCCCAGAAATTGCTGGGAAAATGTCTCCTAAGAAGAGAAGACTGAGCCAGTCAAAAATGCAGCCAAGAGCAATGGCTGGCAGTCCACTCCAGAGCAGCACCCAGTGATCTTCGGGCAGCACAGAGGAGGGGAGGCGGGCACATCCCACATTTAACGCTCTGCACCCACCGTGTCAGGCAGGGAAGGATGAAGCCCAGCTTGCTGTACATGAATGCAAATGCACACCATGTGCGCCTTTCGGGAGGCCTGCATTGTGTCCTACAAAATCCCCTCTGATGTCTAGGGAGTAAGAGTGAGAAACGCCCACCCCGGAGCCCTGCGGGTCAGGAGACAGCCAGGGTCCCTGTCCCGGCGGCCGCTGCGTGCAGTGCTTGGCCCGCAGGCCTGCGGAGGGGCCGGCTCCGGCGGAGATCGCGGCTGTCAGCACACGCCTGGAGGGCCTGGAAGGCCAGGGAGCCAGACGGCAGGGCCAGATTTGTTGGTAGAAACATGTAGACTCTATATTTAACGTCTGGAGCTCCCGGGCCTGCCATCTCGAGCCGGCGGGGAAGCCGAGATTCCGACACCCTGACCCTGGGGGGGGGGGGGGGGGGCGCGCCGGGCCCCGCTAACGATCCGGCCGGCGGGCTCGCAGCGCCTGGGGAGCCCGGGCCGCCGCCGCCGCTCGAGCCAGGCCCCGCAACCCGCCCCGGGGCCCACCGCGGGCCGCCAGGGTTAGCGCCCGAGCGGAGGAGCCTGCAGCCCCGCTGGCTGCACAACGGCTCAGCGCCAAGGCCCCGCTGCTCCCCTGGGAGACGCGCCCCTGGCTCAGCTCCCCCGCCTCGCGGGCACCGAGCGCGGCCGAGGGCAGGCCCGCGAGGCCCGGGGCGCTCTTCTCCGCAGCCGGCGCCGCCCTGGCCTGGGCTCCCCGCCCCGCGCCCGCCGCGGGCGGAGCGACCCGCGCGGTCCCCATGGCGACGGGTCTCCCTGGTTACCCCGGGCCGGGCCCGCCTACGAGCCGCGCGCAGCCCCTGCTCGGCCCGAGGCCCCGGGCTCCCGGGCTCCCGAGGGGCCCTCCGACGCCCTGGCCTGGGTGGCTCATTTGGCTCCCCTGGGTGGCTCCCCGGGGCCACGGGAGCCCTGCCAGGTGACTGCAGCATCCCGGAGCGATGCCCGTGAGCCTCAGGGTGCCCTCCCAGGGGCGCAGCATCGGCCCGGACGCCCATGGACACGGGGGACCTTCGCAGCTCCTGCTTCTGCTGCCTTCTCTTCCGCCTGCCACCACCCTGGCCGGTCTCTGTGCAGGCCCCGGGTCGCTCCTGCCCCCTCCCCTCCCTCCCTCCCTCCCCCTCCGGCGCTCTGGCTCAGGCACAGCCTGCTTCCTCGCAGTGTAACTCTTGCAGGAACCGGGGAGCTAGTCCTTGAACGTTCAAGAAGGATCATTTTACCATCTTCGGTCTTTGCCAATTTATTTCTGTTACCAAAAAAGAAAAAGAAAAGAAACAAACAAAACACCCGCACAGGCCAGAAGCGAGACCACTGGCTGGTTGTTCTGTGGAGGATTCTCATGGGCCCCGTGTAGGTGCTGGGACTCGGTTTCTGGGCCATGCCCGGGGGAGTCCTGTGTCAGCAGCGGATGGGATAGAAGATTGCCCATGGAATCCACACACGCACGGATTTCCGTTCCCCACACATCATGCGTGTCATCAGGGAGGCTTTCTTAGCTGAAGTCGCAGCACTGGGTTAGTACCTGCTCCTCCGCAGGAGCAGCATTCCTGCCCTGGGGATGATAGCAGGGTGGCGGCTCTGGAGTTGCTTTCTTGCTGGAGGAAACTTCCTTAAGGTGTTCGGGAATATCACTTGGGACCTTGGCCCCATCACTGTGACCCTCTTAGCTGTCAACTCACCCACGAACAACCTGTGGTCTAGATGCCTCCCCAGGTCCAGGTGACCGAGCCCTGGCTGTCCCTGCAGCGGCAGCTGGGGACACCATGCTCCACTGGGTGCCTCGGAAGCCCCCGGGAGGGCTGCCCTGGGAGAGCTGCCTGGCTGGCCTTGCAGCAGCTCTGCAGGGCTCTGAAAACCTGGTCAGTCACAAGACTTTGACCCCAGGATTCACTTCAAAGGTGTCCGAGGGAAACGACAGATTGGCAATCATACCTTTGGGAAACTAAGGAACTGATGTTGAGTTTATGCCATTTGTACCTTTTAAAGACTCAGGGAGAGCCTTGAATGTGTCTTATGGGCCAAATCTTGTGGTTCAGCAGAGTCAAAATAATGGGAATTAGCCTGTTTCTATATATAACTCTGAAACCTCCTACACATCCTCTCACAGAAGTGGAATGAGGATTAATCATTAATGTTTATAAAAAGATCCGAAGAAAGAAATCATTACTCATAAATGCTAAATATTATTAAGGATTTGGATAACAATATCAAGATAAATATAAAATATGAAATAAAAAGTGCATGTGTTCGCCACATATATTAGTAATAACCTCTGGGATACTTGTGTGCTGGCCAGTGAAAGCACCAGGTTATTGGGTGTTCCTTTGGGGTCATTTGAACAGATGACATGATTGAGTTTAGAAAATCATTCAAGGCTCCTTATTACCCAGGGATATTGAATTACACAGGCTTAGATGACTTCCATGAAACTTGCTTTATAGGTGTCTCTGAGATGGTCTCATAGGCTATTCAGGCCATTAATAAAATGAAAGTGTTTGATGTTCACAGGCCTGACATCTCATGCTAGAAACTCAGCTTTCTTTACACTTGTAATACTTTCTACAAGCTAAGACCTCAAATCAACACATAGGATTTCATGAAATGAACCACTATCCACTTCCATCAAATGCCGTATAAGCAAATGGACAATTCACGAATTTTCTAATTGTTCTTCTCTTTGCAGAATGGAAGCTCTAATATTTTTTCATGTTTCAGGGCCAACTTTTTGTCAAACAAAGGACAATAAATAGGGGGCTATGACTATAGAATACATTAGAAACATTACTGTAGAATTTATTAAATGCAAACAGATCACCCAAAACTGAAGTGAGTTTACAACTTGTGAAGTTACCTATGGCCAGTCCTCTTATCTGCCCCATGTCTGTTATTATCCTACTTTCCTGCTAAAAAGCCACTTGTCAAAGTTACCCAGAGCCATCCCTTGCACTTGGAGGGATGGGTACAAAGTCAGTGGCTAGGGGCGCCTGGGTGGCTCATTTGGTTAAGCATCCAACTCGTGATTTCAGCTCAAGTCATGATCTCAGGGTCATGGGATCAAACCCCAAGTTGGACTCTACACTCAGCTTGGAGTCTGCTTGAGATTCTCTCTCTCTCCCTCTGCCCCTCTCTCTTCTCTTACTCCCACTCCACTTCTCTAAAAAAATAAATACATAAATAACCCTTAAAAAAATGTTAGTGGTTCCCTGGGAACCAAACTCCTTGAACCACTTGCAAAGTAAAAGAATGAAAAACAGAAGTGAAGAGAGAGGAGTTCACATGCCGACCTGTATGACAGGAGATACACTTTCTAGTTCTACCCAGAAGCTTGTTTTGTTTTTGACCACACCCAACCTGCACAACATAGAGAACCCAGTCATGAAGCACCACACATATACACAGCAAAGATAAGAGGGTATCTCTTTACACGAGGGCAGAATGAGGGGAAGCCCCACTGCTAAGTCCCCTGTGCCCCTGCAAACAGTGACAGGGGGTTAGGATCAGGGTGCATTCTTGGGGCACATATCAAGGGAAATAAGCCAGCCCAGATAACCGTGATCCTTGGTCTTCTAAACAGACCCATTGGGCAGCCCGGGTGGCTCAGCAGTTTAACGCCTTCAGCCCAGGGCATGATCCTGGAGTCCAGGGATTGAGTCCCACATCGGGCTCCCTGCATGGAGCCTGCTTCTCCCTCTGCCTGTATCTCTGCCCCTCTCTCTCTCTCTCTCTCTTTCTTTCTCTCTCTCTCTCTCTCTCTGTGTGTGTGTGTGTCTCATGACTAAATAAATAAAATCTTAAAAAAAAATAAACAGACCCGTTGAAGAAAGGATATATTCCCTAAGACCTCATAGGCCTAATTAAGATTTTTTAAACCTGATCAAAACGTTAATTACTTTTTACAAACTCAGCAAACATATAGATGTCACATCCTATGAACGTTTCTTTCAATTGCTATCCTGGGAAGATAGATAGAAATTAAAGTAGCACATCATTAAGTAGATGATACATCTCTCTCCCCCCTTGTTCTCATGGGTATTGAATCCTACTGGCCATTTTGTTTTTCTTTATCATCAACCAGGTAGCATGTTAGAAGACCAGTTACTAATATTTCTTGAACACCGACTCTTTTTGGGCACTTTACCTTTGCTCCTCTATTTCGTCTCTCAATAAAATTACCAGATAGAGTTTAGCATCTGCATTTCATGTGCATTTATACTCAGAGAAGTCAAGAATCTGCCCTAAGTTACATAGCCAATAATCGACAAGCCTCCAGGCAAATGTGAGTGTGCCTGAGGTCCCCACCCTTCTCCCCGCACCAAACCCACCTCATGACAAAGGAGGGCCAATAAGGCAAACCTGTCACATCTATATCTGCCCTGAAATACATTGGAGACCCAGCTTCCTTAACTGTGAAAACAGAGCACTCCCTTTGTTTGCACCTAATTTAACGTCACTCTACTAGGCTCCATCTATCTTTCCCACCCACGGGCGCTTGTACAGGTGAGCTGGATTGCTTACGGATTACATGCTCTCCTCACTGAGCCCTGGAAAGACACAGAAACATGTTCACACAAATTGTTCTTGATACCCTTTTAATGGATTTCAATGCATATTAATCCAAGAGAGATCATCTGCTATAGGCCAAAGCTGGGAGTGTCCTTGGCTCCCAAAAATGACATTACCAGAGCCGGAAGGGCATGGGGGCTTTCGGCCTGTGTACACATCTGTATCTCTTCCTTTTCTTTCCATAAGTGAAACTCTCTCCCCGTGCTTCCAAATACTTTGAAGGACAATCCCCTTGTCTTCTCTCCTGTGCTGAGGGCTGCTGGCAACTTGAATGTAAGCTGGATTCCCTCTCAAGCAGACCACATGGCGCTGAGAGGTGTGCATGAAAAACCCAGGTGTTGAGCAGAAGGCAGGTGCAAGCCCAGATGTGGTTGCCTCCAGAAACAGCCACAGGCAGATATTTCCTTCCTGACAGTGGACACTCGTGGAATTAATAAATACACAAAAGTTCTCTGAGAAACTGAAGTAGCCATACCATATGAAGTAGCATACTGTGCATTGTATATGTCAGCCCTGCGGGTGTTCCTTTAGGGCTTATTTATGCTTTTTTTTTTTTTTTTTAAGATTTTTATTTATTTGAGGAAGTGAGAGAGAGAGGAAGAGAGAGAAAGAGAGCAAGAGGGAGGGAGGAGCAGGCTCCTCACTGAGCAGGAAGCCGATGTGGACTCTGTCTCAGGACCCTGGGATCATGACCTGAGCCAAAGGCAGATGCATAACCTACCAAGCCACCCAGGGGCCCCTACACTTTTTTGGATAAACAGTTCCAGCAATCTTTAGAATCTGGTTTTGCCAACCCCAGAATATGAAAAACAACCAATTGGAAAGGAGGAAGAAGTGATTTCACTGACAAGCATGCAGCCCTCAGTGAGAAGGGGACCTGGAGATGCCATAACAAGAACAGGTGGGGAACAGAAGGAGGAGCAATTGGCATTCCAGCATGCAGAGAGGGGAACCCTGAGCTCCTCTGCACCCTCTGAGAACCAGCATCCATAGGGGGCGGGTCCAGGTATGGCGGGTGGTTCCTTCATCTCTGTTTAAGGAGGAGAAGGGCATGCAGTATTTGGGGGAAAACGCTAACACTGAAGGTGCGAGCACCTGGAATGAGGTCTGTATTACTGAGAAATAACAGCTGGAGAGTCTTTCCTGACCTGGAGGTTTTCCTCCCCAGGAGCCACGACTCTGAAATCACTCTGCACAGGCAGAGGCAGCCAGGCTCTCACCAACACTTCTTCCACACAGCTGGTCCCCAGTCCATTCACTTGTGCCCCCGGTCTGCTCACCTGGCCCTGGTCCACTCACCCGGCCCCCAGTCTGCTCACCTGGCCCCCCAGTCTGCTAACCTGGCCCCCCAATCTGCTCACTTATTCCCCTGGTCCACTTCCTCCCAGTCTGCTCACCTGGCCCCCTGGTCTGCTCTTCTGTTCCCCTGGTCCACTTACCTGTCTCCCCAGTCTGCTCACCTGGCCCCCAATCTGCTCATCTGGCCCCCTAGTCTACTCAACTATTCCCCTGGTCCACTTACCTATCCCCCCAGTCTGCCCACCTGGCCCCTGGCCAGCCCGGGCCCTGCTGCACACTCATTAACAGGCTGAATATGATCAACACTGGACTTCAAATGTGTCTGCTCGCTGTGGCTCCAGTTCACTATGTGCTGCAGGCACTCTCTCTAACCCTCCGTATAAATTATTTATGTGGCAAAGAAAGGATCACTTCCTCCTCACATGAAAGTAATAAAAGGAAGCATCAAATTATGTATTTATGTTTGGCGAAAACTGAATCATGTATTCAGTGACTCCTTGCCCAATAGGGACACTGAAAAACGATACCAGTGGGAGTTCCCATCTGTCTCCTGTGGGCCCAACATCATGATAAGTATTTACTCATCTCATCTTAGTTATAATTCACAGCAACCCTCAAAAGATTCAGGCTATTACCCCATTTCACAAATGAGGAGACTGAGGCCTGGAGATTTATGTAATTTGCCCAAGGTCACACATCTAGAGAGGAATCCAGAAGGACAAAGTTGAGGGCCTTAGTTGAGGGTTGGCAGCAATGAGAACTGCCCTGGAGCCTTCGTGGACTTTGATCCGTGTGTGCAGTCTGGCCAGAGGGCCCGGCCCTCGTCACCCCCGGAGCCATCTGCTGACCACATCTGGGTAGGAGGGGGTTCCTCAGCTTAGATCAGATGAGCAAATATTGCTTTGATTTCAACATCGTCCCACCCAGGGCTTGCAAGAGAGGGATCTCAGAAGGGGGAGTCCGTAGGCCGAGAGGTCGGAGAAGGCTCTTTGAGGAGCATATGAGGGATGTGATAATGGGCTTCCCAGAGAGGTTAGGGAGGGCTTGATTGTGTGCCAGGAGGGGCTGAGCAAGGGGTTCCTGAAGAGACAAAGGGGGGGCCCAGGACAGAGGTGAGATGTCATGGCTGGGGGAGGGGCCCCTGTGCTTAAGAGGGCCAGAGCAGGTTTAGGAAGAGCTAGCAAAATCTGACCTAGAAACCCGGGTAAGGAAGAGTCTCTGCAGCTGCTGCAGGTGTGGGAGATGCTTCCTTAACTTTTGAAGCCCTCAGGCTTGCGCACGACGCCCCAGGGATGAAGAGGAGGCAAGTGCCATTCTCATCCCCGGAGAGCCTGGGGTGAGGCAGCTCCCAGCCCGCCAATGCTTGCATCCCCCAGGAGCAGGGCTTTCCAAAGCGCATACTTGCTAACTCCCAGTGAGGTTGTGCAGGGACCCAGAGGGCCAGAAGCTTGGATTCCAGGAAGGAGTGTGTGAGCTAAGCGGAAAGAGGCCCCAGATGTCAGCAAGGCAGCCCTGGGGCAGCCCTGGGCCCTCCTCAGGTCCTCCCAGGGGCACTGTCCACACGGGGCTTCCATCGGAGCCTTGAAAACGCCAAGTTCACACACTAAGCCTCTCCCTCTCCTGAACAGCCTTGCAGCCCTTGCCTGGATGAGCCCTCGTGCACTCTTCTTCCCTCTCATGGAAACTAGTCATTTCCTCCAAATGTCTTTCCCACAATTGGTGAGATCGTGCATCAATTTGTCTGCTATTCGTTTATCTTTGGTCTCAGCCTCCGATGTATCCTCCCCACAGGAGCCGGGATGATGACTTTGACTTTTATAACTCTATCCCTGGTGCCTGACCCCCTGCCTGGAACAGGTGGGCCCTCAGGAAATACTTGATAATTATTTGTTCGCCAATTAGGTTGTGAGTAAATGATGAATGTGAGGAAGGGCAGCTGCAAGCTCTCCGACACACGGTCTCTGGGAGGCTGGAGGACTAGGAGATCTCACCGGAGGCGGGCTGGGGGCTCACCCAGGAAGGCAGGACTGGGACTTGCATTCATGTGTGACAAGCAGGTAGGCCTTCGTGGATCTGAATCAAGAGAGAGGCTGCCTCACTTGTACTTCGTGCTTGAACAGCCTCCCGGACACCTTGAGGAATCTCCTGGCCTGTGGATACCTGGTACTTTAGGTAACTTGAGGTGTGTCCTCCAAAATGAAGACCACCGTGTCGTATTGAATAATTTTTGAAAATGACATTTAATTGGAACTTAGACAATGAAACAAAATATGAAAATAAATGTATTTTGTCTTACCTGTAACAATAATCCAGTTATAATTACAATTAAAAAAATAGTTCCTAGAAGAGAAATAACTAAGAGTTGTTTGTTTTTTTGGTCAAGTTTTTCAGACACATTTTCAGGTTAGGCTGCTGTAGCTCCTTCTCTTCATGTTTACTTTTTTTAAAAAATAATTAGAAACACGAAGTTTTTTGTTTTCTTTTTTAAGATTTTATTTATTTATTAGAGAGAGAGAGAGAAAGGCAGAGACACAGGCAGAGGGAGAAGCAGGCCCCATGCAGGGAGCCCGACGTGGGACTTGATCCTGGGTCTCCAGGATCAGGCCCTGGGCTGAAGGCGGCGCTAAACTGCTGAGCCACCAGGGCTGCCCTTCATGTTTACTTCTGCAGCATAACCAAAACAATCGTCACATGGCAAACAAGTACTTTAGGTCTTTATCGTTTTTCCCAAGGATCTCTCCCAGGAAATGATTTGATCTCTGTATCACTTTCTTCAGAAGACCCTGTCATCCTGACAGAGTCTGTCCAAGGTGGCCTTAACAATTGCCTGCTAATGGCCAAATTCTCTTTGTCGATGTCTCTGTGTGAGATTTAACCACCATTCCTCCTACTGATATGTAGAAGTCGTATGCGATTTATGACATTCATAATTTTCTTTTACGGCTCAGTTGTATGTTCTTGGTGCTGTGTGGTTGGAGTGTCCACATCTGACTGAGTGAGTTCACCCCTGACCCAACGGGAATGAAGAAACTGTGGCTTTGGACACCAGCGGCTCCTTGACAGGGAGTCCATTCTCCAATGGAGGTCTCCTGCCTTGGTAAGCACACAGCAGCCATTCTCCGTCCATGCCCCGGGCCAACAGCACTCCTCATCCTTCCAGACTGTGCTCCCTGCTTTTCTGTCTGCATCCTAGATTCCTGCCAGGGACACCCTAATCGATTTCTCATACCTTGCTTCTCCCATAGAGCACTTCCTAACCTCCCTCATTGGATTTATATCCACGGTCTTCCCACTTGCTTTTCCATTCTTATTCTCCTTTTAACTGTAATAGAGAGTCAAATCTAAGTGCTTTCATGTGGTGTAAAAGAAGCTGTATATGTTCCGTGTGGCTGACCTTTTCAATCCCTGCCTGATAACTGATACCCAGGTGAAAAGATAAATCTGCTTAGAGATCCTCCAAAAAGGACTACTCCTTGTCTTTGTACCTGCACTTTTTTTTAAGTATTTATTTATTTATTTATTTATTTATTTATTTATTTATTTATTCATAAGAGACAGAGAGAGACAAAGAGAGGCAGAAACATAGGCAGAGGGAGAAGCAGGCTCTATGCAGGGAGCCCGATGCGGGACTCAATCCTGGGACTCCGGGATCATGCCCTGAGCTAAAGGCAGAGCTCAACCACTGAGCCACCCAGGAGTCCCTGTACCTGCACTTTACAAACCAATATAGCCTGTGTGTTCACAGACCAATATGGTCACTCAGATGGACACCATGCTCCACTTCCACTTGATTAATCCATGTATCACTACATTTGACAAGTGTCTCTCCATTATCACTTGGCTGGATGCACTCATCCCACACTTGTACCTGTATGGCCACAATTCCTTGTGCCTACCACTTTATGACCATTCGCTGAAATGCATTATGGTTATCTGCTACATGTTGGTCTCTCCAACTAGATTGCATGTTACGTGGGGGTGAACACTGGATCATAGCTTTCCTTCAATCTCAAATATCTAGTAGAGTGTGATATATAGCAAAGTGCTTACTAAGAATTCATTTAGTTAAGTAATGGATGTGGAATACCTTTTTGTTATAATTATGTTGTTATATTAAGTTGCAGATTCCTACAAGGCTCAGTTAAGATGTGGCTCAGTGATCAATATATCCTGGTGGGAAAGACCCACGCAGGATGTCCACACTCTTGACCTTAGTCTTTATTCTGCCTCTCCTGGCTGATAACCCTGGATAGATCTCTAAGCTACCAAGCATTACCATCATCTAGAAATTAAGAGGATTGGACGTGTTGTCCTTGGGAACTCCTCCAGCTCAATAATTCCAAGAATCATCAGACAATATATAATTTACTAATCAAAAAACTCCCTTTTTAATTATTTCACAATTTGTTGTTCATCCATAAAGTCATATGATTTTGTATTTTATGTTTCCCAGAAGTAATCTGCAAATATATCAACCTCCTTCTAGTCTGGTATTTAATTCAGTAATCATTTTACCTCACTGGTAAACAGATCCACCATCTTGGGGTGAAAATGTTTAGATGCTTAGGAGCAGTGATTTGTTTGGGACCTTATCTTTTCAAATAGAACCCTTAACCAATTTTTGTCAGATTGATCTGAAATGTTCAAATGAGATTATAATGCAGATTCCATGACTCCTCGCTCCAAGAAGGGAGAATGAAAGCAACATATTTTCAAAACAGAGATAGCAGAGAATAGAACATGTAACCCAAGACCATCAGGGAAAACCATTTCTGCTTGTCATTGTTCAAAGATACTCATAAAAACAAACTCTTCTTTTTATGTGTGTATATTTACAACATGAAACTACCAAACATGAAACTGCTTTCATTGTTTATCTTGTATAGCTATACCTTTGGTGTATGTTATGAAAACTTTTTACCTTGAAGCGAAAGTACTTTAGGAAAGGAAAAGTCAGTTTTGTGCTAGCATCTGAGAATAAGCAGCATATGGAGTTTCATGTATAAATTCATAATCATTATTTGGTACATAGTATAATTTTCAAGAAGTTAAACCTACCAGTGAGAAATTTGGAATCATAAAAGAAGCAACATCAAGAGCAAGGAATTTTGGCTGCCACAGGAGATTTTAAAGCAGGTAGGAAGATGTGCTGGGTGATGTACAGTCATGCTATCATGTAAAGGACCAAAGACAATGCTGAAAAGGTCAGAGATTTGGCTGATTCCAATACATGATTAGCCAGGACAATGACGGCTGAAGAGTTAAATTTAGACCAAGAGACAGATGTGAGCATCCTGAAAGAAAACTGTACATGAGGAAGGTTCCTCTGAAGATTGTGCCAAGCACTTTGATTGATGAACAGAAACAGCAAAGCCTTGACATTTGTTCTGATCTTTCAGACAGAGCTGGATAAAATAATGCTTTATGAAGAAAAGAGTAACCAGGAATGAACCAAAGAGCAAAAGAACTTAGACTCAAAGATGAGAATTTTCAGTGGACACATCCGCATCCCTAATACTCCCCCAAAGTAAGTAGAAAGTTATTAAAATCATCTTTTACTTAATTAATGTACATTTGCTAAGCCCCACACAGGTATTATAACAGAATTATGTTAAGCATAATGAGAGTTTTAACTAGGAAGGAGACATTGTTCCTGCCCTCTGGCTGTTTATCATATAACGAAGGAAAGTAAGACAATCACAAGAACTGGGACAAAACCTCATAGAGGCAGTAAATGGTGAGCACCTAGCAGTGGCACAAACAGGTACCATTATGAGATGCACACATCTCTTTGTAAAGCGAACATCAGTGTGTTTCTCTTATATTGGTGGTATACTCGATTTGTCTTTCCAAGTAAAATAGCATATCCATGCATTTTGAAGAATTGTGGTGTGAACCTCTGAGTTATGCCAAAGGGAGAAATCAGGATGAACATCCTCACCACGCAGTCTGCCTTCCATTAAATTGGTTTGACCAGTTGTGTTGATACTATGGATCACATAGATGTGAAACAAAAGTTCAAATATACCTTGAGAGGAATAACATTTTCCACTACTGAGAAGAGTCAAGAAGATGTGATGTAGGCTTTGAAGGAATTCCCCAAAACGAGTCAATCCAGATCCATAGCTTCTCCAAATGACTCCCCTAAATAAGGTGATGCCCATCTCATTATTTGAAGATTTGGCATATTTGTTATTAAGAATCAGTCTCATCATCTAAGATCAGACATTTTATGCATTTATTCATTAAAAATACCCATGTGTTCAGTTCCTACAGTGTGCCTGGCATTCTGGTAGAGCTAGTTTTAGGCATCCATCATCGCTAAAGTTTATAGACTGCTTAATTTTCATCAACAATCAGCAAATTAGGGGATCCCATGTTGACACTTACATTTGAACCTAAAGGTTTATTTATTTTACCATCCACATGAAGGAAAGATTATAGAGAGCTCTTAGAAGAAAAACAAATAGTTTGGGGGACAAGGGCATAGAAAGTATCCCAATTTATCATTTGGCCAAGTTCAACAAACATTGCATCATGAACCAATAGCTCCTAATCAGGATAGCTGCAGAACCCTAAATAAATACCCCCTTTATACTTAGTTGACTTACATTGAAATCTCTTAATTTCCTGATTGTGAACTTTAGCCCATCTGCAGATGATGGTGGTTGTGTATGTGTGTGTTTTTGACAAACATGAAGGGACATCTTAAATGTTAATGGTAAAGTGAATAAATGTTACCATATACAACAAAGGGGGAAGAACATACCCATCTGACACTGACTTACACTCATTCTAATTCAGACCGGAGCATCATGAAGAATGGCATTCTTGCATACGTGTAGCCTGTATATGTATTCAGAGATTTTTACGAAAATGCGCCAAGTATACAGTAATATGAATTTAAAATGACTAGATGTAGCCAAGGGGAAAGCAAAAGTGGGGAGACAGAAGAGCAACCATGTAATTTACTGTGCTAGAAACTTTCAAATAAACTGGTATTAAAGCTATCATAGCAGTGATGAGAAGTAACTAGTCAAGCATCTGATTTGGGGTTTGTGAATGGTATTCTCATTACCCTCTTGTTCAAATGACTACTTGAGGGGCAAATGACTTTAGAAGAAAAAGCAATTATATTTAAAAATCCTAGCAAACTAATAGCCTACCTGGCTTTCTAGATAGATACTTTCTCTTCTATCAGGCGTTATCATGAGGTATGACACCAACAACTAGTCATAGTAAAGGTTTTTATTGTATTTGTCTTCACGAAACTAGCTATAGTCATTTTGATACCAAAACAAACAAACAAACAAAAATATCTTGTTTTGGAATGTGTTACAATACAGCTTACATACAAAGAAACAAGTTTATAAAATCTGGACTCTTAAGACTGCCTCTGGAGGTTATTTCTGTTAATTACTGTGTGTTCCGGGTCATCTTAGATATTTGCACTTATTTTTTAAGGTAAATTGAAGAAAATTTGACTTACACAGAGATGAAAACTACCATCCATAATAAATGACTCTAAGGATCCTAAAACGTTGAACTTCAGCAAAACGATTCCGAGCAGCTACTCATCAAGCATTCATTTTGGTTAAGGTAGTAGTGAAGGCTTTGCTTTTCTTATGCTAGGAGCCACTACTCAGAGCTGTAATGAGTTGTTTAAACAAAACTGCCAACCAAAATTCCCACAGTTCAATCATGGAATATGGTGAACTATTTTAAATTAATAATGACCTTGGTGAATCCAATTGGAAAAGAAATTTCTGGAAATTAAGTGCTCAATATAGGCAATGCTTTACTTCTCCCCAAACTAATTTCTTGGTGGTTTTTATGGGAGGTGAGTGGTAGGTAGGTTATGACCATAGTTGAATTATTTTAAGCCATCCATTTCAGGTGGCTGGGAAAGATGATAAATACAGGAGGAAGATGTATAAAAGGAGAAACAAAGAGAAAAAGCTTGTAGCAAAATGTTAATGGAAGGAGATACAGAATTTCAATTAGATTTGCTTCCTCCATCTTGGAAGAAGCAAATATAGATTATACATAGATCTGGATGAAAACTATTATAACCTCAGAGCAATACAAAGGAATTTTTTTTATCTAAAAGAAAATAAAAACTAGGCTTGCAAAAACTCCCTGTAAAATCCCACCACTGAGATCGTTCACGTGCCTTGAGAAGGTAGAAGGGTCATAGATTGTGCCCTGAAAATTCCAACAATCATTGTCGTATGGGGAGGAATCTGACAAATTATTATTGTACCATCTGTTCAGTTTCCTGTAAGCTTAATTCTACCCTTCTGTTTACAGAAAATATGTGTTTATAACATAGAAAGGGGGGAAAAAAACCTACTTCCTTTCAGGCTCCTGCAAGATTGGCTGGTCAGAAAAGACAAATTCCTCAGGCTACTACAAGCTACTAGAGTCTCTCAATAGACTTTGGAGAATAAAATTGACAGGTTTTTTGTTGTTGTCGTTGTTGCAAAGCATATTTACTTTTTATTCATGATCATCCTTAACTCCATCTAAACAATCTCTTCATTGTAACAGGTGATAAATGGGTCTGTAGCCATTGCATGTGTCAGGGTAACAGCATATGAGGTAAGGATTCTATCTCATAAAGTAGAGAATTTTATCTTGTTTGCTCAATAAACATATCTGTTGACGGCGTCCATATATTTTTACCCACATTTCTCCGTTTTGAACAGAGCCACCTCCCACTCAGGAAGACGGCTTCTCACGCTTGTGCTAGGTATCAGCTGCATCAGAGACTCTAGAGTTTGCACTTTCCGCAGAGCTGCCTGCCAGCCCCCGGGAAGCCACTCCCCTTCTACATCGGTACAAACATGCAGGGAAGCTTACAATAAGGTACACTGGGCTGCATGGCAGTAAGTCATGTGCAGATATAAGATTAAACGATAGAAATAAAAAGCCAGAAATCGTGATTAGCATTTAGAAGCAGCATCAGCAAATTTCAGATGCGGTAAGCCAATGTCGGTAATCTAACGGCCGTTTAAAATACATCAGAAATATCTAGCTTCATCTCAGGGTAATTTGTTGGACGTTTGATGCTTGAGTCTGTTGGAGAAAATCTAAATAAATTACTGTAAAATATGATCAACAGGAATCAACGACGATATCATCATCACTAGCCCAATTGTGTACGTGCTTATAAGATACCTTCAGGTTCACTGAAAAGACAAGTTTCTATTTTAATCTGTGTGTTGATTTGCAAGAGGCAATCAAGAATGAATAGTCTTTCTCATTTTTCTAAATCATATTAACTTTAACCTATAGACACACAATGGAAAAAAAAACACTAATTATGCATCTTGGTGAATTATTTCCATCAATAAGACCGCATTTTGAAAATAAGCTAACTTTCATAATAGCTTTCCACCAGGAAGATAGATATTCTGTGGTGCTGGAGTCTCGTCTTGCCTTGGTTCTGCGCTTTTTGTGAAGGAAGCCATTTGAGCAAAGGCATGGAACCAGGAAATCTGAGTTGCCTTCTCCCCTCTATGAACCCCTGCTCCTTATCTGGGCTCTGCTCCTTAGTAGACCAATTAATATTACTCTCTCTCTCTCTCTTTTCTTTTTTTTTTTTTTGAGAAGCTGTAGGATTCCAAGAATGAAAAGAACCCTGGGAGATACTGAGTACATATCTGAGGGTGTACCTGGGAGGAGATTACATAATTGTATCTTCGTCTCCTTCTCCCGAGGGTGAGGGAATCACTCTTAAAGTAATCTAAGCCTCCCTCATGCATCTTTCATTAACGTAATGTTTAATTTATACACTCATGAATTAAGTAAAATACATCAGACAACAAATTTTGAAATTTTAAAACCAGCACCAAAGAGAGAAGAGAGCTGATGTTTCTGAAGGCCCATTAACATGCCAAGCGAGAGGCTTTTGCTAACACCATCTCGCGTACTGCGTCCAAGTCCATCCGCAGCTGCGGGTTTCCAGGGGCTGAGAGGCAGGCCAGGGAAGCCAGGTGACTTCGGCCAAGCCCTGCTACTAATTCTTTTCAGCATGCCACACAGCGATCAAAAGTCAGAAAACACCGTGAGGCCCAGGAAAAGCAGAAAACACCCCCCCTACAGATGGTCACACGGTGTAGTGACCTTTGCAGCTAAAAATTAAGAACACCGAATTTATTCTCAATCTGCTAACAAATCATAGTGGAATGGTTAAACAACTTTCTGCCGTTACAAAATCTGAATGCTTTGGGGAGGTACCTTTCTGCATTTCTACGGTCAGTATAGAAAACCTTGGTATTTGGCTGGGGCTTAGAGTTCCTAAAAGCAAAGAATCCACCTTTTTTTGTTTGTTTGTTTGTTTGTTTGTTTGTAGAGGGAGGTGGGGGCAGATGTCATTAACGTGCATGTCTTCAACAAAATGACAATGGGCATAACTAGTTAAGCATACTTTTATCGGCAAGGGGAGAGTTTTTAAGTGTTTTTATGTTCTGGGTACATTTTATTGCTCTTTTTTTCTTTACAATAAGACAAAAATCAATGAATGCTGTTTGAGTTTTATGAACTCTCATAAAGGCAAGAGAGTATGTGTACACAAATATTTACACATTTGGTTTGCATGCATTACATTTGTGAAATCTCTCTGTGACAATGAAGAATAAGTCACAATTTCATTGTTCCAACTTCTGAGGACTTTCCACAGGCATCATTTCATTAACTTTCACAATATTCAGGAAACATGGAGCAAGGATGGTATGTTTTCCTGTTGGCATTACAGCCTGAGAAGAGTGGCCCAGAAAGGTTGAATTATTTGCTCAGGGTCACACAGAAGGTCCCAGGAAGCCACAGGAAGGGCCACAGTAGGGCCCTTTCCAAAGCTCTTTTTTTTTTACATCCTGGATTCCAAAAGGCCAGATAACTTGGTGTAAACCCTTGAGGCCTCAGATGCTTTGTGCATGCATGCTGATTACAATTTGAAGAAACACTTTCTTGTGTTGTAGATCATGTGGCAACCTAGCTATCTCATCTGCATCATTAAAATGAAAACACGCACACACAAGATGTCTGATTGCCTCATCTAAGATTTTCAATGAAGACCAAAATACCATAAATAATTGTGAAAATTATGGAGGCCTTGGGTTTTTTTTAACTTTCTTTTTCTTCAGGTGTCAAATTTTTTAAAAAATCAGAAATGAAGAGGACCATCATCCATCCACACATGCACTCTGACAGTGGACCAGGGAGACGAGGAGCCCCTCCATGTGAGGCTGATGCAGCCGGCTCTCTGCCGGGAACCCCGCTCCTCCAGCATTCCTGGGAAGACCACGGGATACAAAGGCCATTCTCAGCTGACTGCAGGCTTAATGGGAAATTGAATTCATGTTTCAGTACAGGTTTGCAAAAATTGATTTTTTAAATAAGCTCTTAATTCTATAATAGTTTCAGATTTACCGAAAAGCTGTGAGGATAGCACTGGGTTCCCATATCCCCGTGCCAGCTTCCCCTACTGGTAGCCACTTGCACTGTCTGATGTATTTGTCCCAGTTGCTCAAACCAGTATTGCCACAATCATTATTCCTAAACTCCGTAGTTTACTCAGATTTCCTTCATTTTCCTCTAATGTCCTTTTTCTGTACCAGGATCCCATCCAGGACATATTGCATTTAGTTCTCAAGTTTCCTCAGGCACCTAGTGGTTGTGACAATTTCTCGAACCCTCCTTGTTTTGGCTAACGTCGACAGTTCTGAGAAGTGTTTGTCAGTCATTTTGTAGAATGCCCCTCCATTTGGACTTTGCTGACATTTTCTTTGTGGTTATCCTGGGAGTGTGGGTTTTGAGATGCGTCTGGTGGAGATGATGGACCATTGTTTCCACCCATTGAAGACCATTTGAAGCCCCCTTCCTGTATGAGGACCATGTACACTGTGGTAGAGGCTATAGGTGGCCTCGCCTTGTGACATGGTGCACACAACAAGAGAGATGAACAGAAATTTTGTGAGGTTTTCTGAAAAGCTTTGGCTTTCTTCATGAAGGTATTTCCTGCTTTGGCTCTCCTCTCCTCTTGATGGAGAGGTGACATCTGGAGGTGAAGAAGCCATTCTCTGACCCAGATGCAGTGAGCATGAAGATAGAAGTCAAAGCATGGGGTAACTAGGTGAAAAGTCAGAGCAGCACCTTGATCCCTGGTTATGTAAGGCTACTACATGCTCCTGGTGAGTCTGTCCCAGACTTCTTGACCTATGACCCAGGAAAGTACTTGCTTAGTAACTGTGGTCAACACATCTGTAACTTGTGGCCAGGGAAAACCCTAATTGACTTATGGGAATGGGGTCACCTGGACCTTCCTGCTCGTTCCATCTCCAATAACACTGGGGTGACCAACATTTCCTATGAGCAGATCTTGTTCACCATGTTGATGTTGCTATTTACTTCTCTCCAATAAGAATCTTACCCATGATTTGGAACACCTCAACTCCCAGGAAGATCCAGAAATCATTTTTATTTCCTCCCTATTGTTGCCAAATCCTGTTAACTAACTTTGACGCATGTTTTCTCACTTTCAAGCACTCTTTCTCACTTTATTACAACATTCTCCCTTTTATAGAACATAGAGGGTAGTACTCAACTCAGATTATAGCAGCAAGGTCATCTCTGAGGGTCAGATATCAGGACTAGAAGCGTGTTCTTCTGTTGCTGGAAAAATGACTCCTGACTTATCCACACGTGATTCAGTTCACAACTCCCAGCTTCAATGCAGCAATTGAAGCAACACATCTAAAAACCAAATGGCAATCTCTATTCTTCACTTTTGTCCTGTAATTGCTATGTGAGCAAATATACTTTCACAATATGGGAGAACCACTGAGTGCTGAAATCTTCTACCACCAAATATCCTGCTGAATTCTTCAATGAAATGAATATCTAAGCTCTGCACAGAGTCAGCCAATGGCTGCACTTCCTTAGATGATCATGTCCTCTTTCCAAAACCATGGTTTAGCCTGAGCAGCATCTAGCATCCCCACGTTCAGAGACCTTGGGACAGGGGTTATTTGAGGAAACAAAAATTAAAATCTTCTCTTCCTTCCTTGTTAGGTTGTTTACATTCATAAGTCTCTTATAAATGTTCCTTAATAGCTTCCTGAATGTTAGCAGTTAGACTTCCTGAATGTCTCTACTGGAACATCTCTGCAGGGGTTCCTTAAGTCACTGTGATTCACCTATGTTGAACTACTTAAACATTTCCACCAGGTACCCAAACTCTAGGCAGGGAGATCAGTTTAGAAAGGTTGGGGTACTGATGTGGAGTCACCACCCATAGGTTTAGCTAACAGCAATGCTCCTTCACTAAAAGCCAGCAACATGCTCATTATTTACACGGGCACTTTGCTGAGACCTGGAAAGATGTATTGAAATGTTTTTTCTTTTCCCTACAGTTTAATGTTAGGACTTAGTCTTTTTTTTTTTTTAATCTTTACTAACCCCAAGTGGAAAACAGCCTTTTTGCTGTGAAAAGTAATCCAACCAGATATCTTCAAAATCATAATAGGTAAAGTGGATTGACCTCAGTTCATCTTCATGGAGCTTAGGACAAATTCATCAATTTTCTTTCTAAATAATTACCATTTGGATGTTGATTTTGCTTTCCTAAGATTAGCACATTGAAAAATCTGTATTTGAAAATGCTAATACAGTGCCATTCAGCATGTAGACCACATACCAAAGCAGAAATAATTTGTTTAGGTATGTCCTAACTAGTTCTAAAAAATGATGAACATTACTTACTCTTCTGTTCAGAAACTTAAAACACAAGAAATAAATCTCTAAAGTTAAAGTTATAAAATACCTTAACACACACATGCAAGTGGGGAAGAAACTTCCAAAAAGCATACGTAAGCACCAACCACTGAAGAACACTTACAGGAGCCCCTAAAAGTCAGCTTGTCTTTGGAACAGGAAATAGCCCCCATGTGTAGTCAGTCCTGGCATCTCATCTCTCCTCAAATATCTTCTCATCAATATGACATCCTTTAAATTAGAATTGTGTTTATTTAAAATGTCACATGTGGTTGTGGGCTAATGTGTAATAAATCCAATGGGAGATGAAAGATGCTTAACAGAGTTCCTGCCCTAGGGAAGTTTACAATCAAGCAAGACGGAGAAACCCATGTGTAATCTGCAAACATAAGTCACCATGTGACAAGTACCACAAGAAAACATAAACCTATGGAGAGTGAACACGCACAAGGGGCTGGGATGGGAGCATCCATGTGAAAATCTCAAGATCAGTCCACTCTTATCCACATGTTGCCGACTACTATGATCAGGATAAATAGCAAACAATTCTAAATATCATCCAGCTCACAGACATTCGACTCAATTTACTAACTTTGTGCAAACATCCCATTTGCCAGCTCTTCCACAATTTCCCCACTTTGCCAAACAAAGAGATACTGTATCTATATACATATATGTACAGTGTTCCTTTGAAAGATGGACCTAGACCTCTTTTATGAAACTAATATTATAGTAATAAATGGTTGAATCTTTCAACTGCCATATCTTTTTCCTTTTTCTTTCTTTTTCTGAGAGGCATTTATGATAATACGTTCTTGTCAATTTGATGCAAGGTGGGAAATGTCGATGTGAACCTTATTTTTCTTTTGTAGAAACAGAATTTAGGAGAGAAAGTCATGCCTTCATAAGCTATGAGCTATTCTTCCTTGGAAGGTTGCTTGCCCTCTCCCTCTGTTTTCTCATCTGTAAAATGCAAATAAGAGCTAGTTCAAGTGGTTATCTGAATAAATACAAGTAAAAGAAAGAAAAGAAAAATCATTCAAAATCCCATGACCAGAGATTTCTGCACTTACCTGATAACACGTCTTCCTTTCTTCTTCATGAACACTTAACATGCCCCTCCATTTCTTTACAAAATGTAAGATGTAAGTATGCTCTCTAATAACCTGTTCCTACTGCCTTCCCATTTAAGAGTATATTGTGAATATTTATCCATTTAGGTGTATAATCTTCTATAGGAATTTTTCACTAGCCCTATTCATACAGTTCAAATAGCTGCATCAAACCATAATTAAACTTCACATTTTTAAGCCTTTTCCAAACTGTGTCCTAGAAAAGACTGTAGCAATTGACAATCCCCACAGAAGGGCTTGGGAGTGCTGGTTTTCTCACATCATACCAACGCTATGTTATCAATTTTTAATCTCTTGCATGTTACTGATTACTAAAAGCCCATTTATATTTATATTTATCTCTTGACCTCTTCTTGGCTATATATGTTTATTCTTTGGTGAATTGGTGCTGTTCATTGTTTACTACCCCAAAAGCCTCTAAGCTTCTCAGCCAGATGCTTTAGTTTTGCCGCTACTGATATCTGAACTGTTCTCTCCACTCCTGTTCTTTTTCTTTTTTTTTCCACTCCTGTTCTTGTCCCTGAGGGACTCCAATATCCATGTGCCTGAGCCTATCGGTTCTGCGTTCTCCTGACCAATAACTCCTTCTTCCCCTGCCTCTGCTATAAACCCCGTGGTCATGCACTGCAATCCTCATCACTGATGACTGCACTGCCTCTGAAATCTCTGCTTCAAGGCTCCGACCTGACGGCCATTACTTCTACTCCCAGCTGGCGTTCTCTAGAATCACACCCCAGCATTTTTTTTAACTGTTCACTTCAGTAGGTAATTCATGGAAGTGATTGCTAAGCAAACATAATTTTTAAAAGTCTTTAATATCATCTCTTAATGTTGAAATGAACAGGGAAATCTCATCCACATTAAGAATTGAACATGTCTACGATGGACCAACCCAGGCATTGTACCCAAAATCATCTGGGAAAGCATGCCTACTTTCCAGATTTAAATTTTACATTTTTGTCATCACATGGTTTGCAAAAAGTAGAAGACTTTGGGGACCCATTGGCTTTAATTGAAATTTTGATTTTTTTCCTTTTGTCTATACATCTGCAAAACATGCTCCTGGGAATAGGACTTCTCTGTCCATTTAGCTGGTCTTGGGGAGATAGAAAGTATCTGATTTCCTCTTCACCCTATGGCTAATATATAATATGGGTGCCATGGTGGTCTGAAAGTGGCCTGTTGGTCTGCAAGACGTGACTCAATGGCCCTATGGGGTTTCATTTCCCTCCCAACCCTGAGTGACTCCACATCTTTTTCAGATCAAATCAAATAAGCACATCTAACATTTTGATACAATCTTACCCATTTCATCCTTATATTTTTCAAAAGTCTTGTTAATCTTCTAGGGTCTCCTAGCCCTATTGATCAACTCCCATTTTAGGATTATGGAGCACTAGTTAGTAACCTACAAATTAGTTAAGTCACTATCGTAGACATCATGAGAAATTATGAAATATTTGAAGTGTCTTTCTCTATATTCAAAATACCTAAAATAGAATTAAGAGTTAAGATAGACATGTGAAGTTATATAAAAGTTGAAATTGATATGGAATAATTACAAGCATGTAAGTGTATTTGAATATACATGTGTATTATAGATTTAGATAGACATTTATGCGCATGTAGATGAATATAGGATATGAAGCTTATTGTGCGTGTTTCTGTGTGTTTGCATGTGTGTCTGTATGTCTGTGTGTGGGTGGATGTACATACACGTGTGAAATGAGTTACTAATGTAACTGTACTGATGAGGTGAAATGACATGGCCATAAGAAAATTAGAAAATGGTATTTTTGGCTCATGTTCTGTGTAATTAAACTGAGGCCTATTTCTCTATACATGTTTGGCTGAACATGGAAAGATATTAAAAGGAAGTACAAGGTAATAAAAATGTTCATTCAGAGGGTTCAAATATTCTTTGTGTTAACTCTGGAACATTTTTACATTTAATATATATTCTTTACCTTGCTCTAGAAAATTTTTACATTATTTTATTAAGAAAAAATAAGAAAACACCACATAAGGATTTATTCTGTGATCTTGGAAGGTATAACTTTCCTTCTTGAAACGCCACGCAAGAATCGCCTGGATTCTAAGACTTTCTTCTTTCTCTATTCAGGCTGACACAAGTAAGAACAGAACAACAGGCCTGCAGAGAGCTTCAGACCTTCAGGCATCCTCATAGCCCAGGTACAAGAGATGCAGGTCTCTAGTCCGCCTTCCTATGGGGTTTCATCAGAATGCCACGTGCCATGTCACTGCACGCTGGCCAGTTCCTCCGGCCCAGGCTGGCTCCCCGGCCAATGAGTGTGCAGGTTGAGCTGCAAGCCCAGGTCAGAGGATCAACAGTGAGCCTCATGTGGTGCCTCCTGAAAGCCTCACTACCTCTGCGAGGGACTGGATGCTCAGTCACAGTGATTTTGACTTTGGGCATATATGTGCTAAGGCTGTTTTCATCATAAGATATACATTTCCTTCCAAAGAAGCCACCAGTGTCTCCGTAACTGATGTACTTATAAGACACAAATTTTAAGAACAGAGGGTTCTTTAAAAACCATAGAACATCTAGGAGATGGGCTCTGGTGGCCTCCTCCTCAGCAGGCAGCCTCTACTGTGTGTCTCTGTGCCTCCCAGGGAAAAACTGGGAGCTAGGTACAACTCCCATATTGCCACCTTCTAAAATGCTTACTTCTAAACTTTGAGGGGTGTGTAAATTGAACTCTCCAAGCACTTTCTCCACTGAAATTTAAGCTGCAAGCAGAAGAGGAAATGGTGCACACTGGGCTGTGGAGGATTGAGGACAGCGTGATAACAAAGCCCACTCTGCACCTACGTGCTCAGAACATCTTCTCCACGTGTAGCACATTTCCCTCGACTTACCTGCGAAAAGAAAAATTTAATTCTGAAGGGCACAGTTGTTCCCGTTGTCTTGTAGAGGTCAAAGGTCAAAGTTGAGAGCTGCCCGTGATTCAACACTGGTTTCTAAATGGATTTGATAAAGACTTGTAAAAAAGCCAAAAGAGATGCTGCAATTTTAATGCTAAGTGGCTTTGCATTGGAAAAATGCCCAAGGGCCATGTCTAGCACAGTCACTTACTAATGAGTGACAGGAGATCGATGGGGATGAGTGTGGAGCAGCTCTGTCACTGGGACGCCCGGCTGGATGTGACAAGCTTTAAGCAGCATCGGTGGAGAAGTGGTGCACAGCCAACCCCTCTTGCCCACTTGACTCTCACGGCCAGTGATGCCATCCCGTCAGCTCATGGGGACAGGCAGGGGCCACCTGCTAGAGCTTGGACAGAGCAGTTTAGTGAGGTTTTACTGGGTCTTCATTTTCAACACTCTACTTAAGTTCATTGCAAAATAAATTAAGTATTCCCCAAGTACCCCTTCATTCCACCACCTTGAAAGCCTGGTGATGTGGAGGGGACTGGCAGGTGCTCCAGTGGGACATGCTCACAGCCTTTTTCAACACCGATAGGGGCACCCTTGCGGGTTGCCAGTCCTCCTGTGCCCTCTGAGCCTGTGGCCATGGGGTCAGTTTAAACTCCGTGTTCCCCAGCAGACATACCCAAAGGCCTTTTGTTGGTTCCAGTAAACTCATGTCTCTAAGGGAGCTGGTCCCTCCCCAGAAACAGCTCCTGAGGAGAGTCTGGCCCATATCCCATGGACACGGAGTCCTAGAAGGAAGAGCACAATCTAATTAAGCCTCTCCTGCAATAGTAAATAAAAGGAAAGAGAGAGAAATATTCCAGGGCTTATTGGTGGGGATTATTTGCTTATATCAGAAACAGTAACACAGGAGAAATAGAACCTCAGGGCAGGGAAACAGTTCTGATTTTCTCAAAATTCATAAGGAAACATTAAAAAGAGAGAGAGGAGAAAAGCACACTGGGAATTTTTCTGAGAACACTATAGGAAGGGGAGCTAAGGCAACTGGACAGGATGCACACAGGCCGAGGCCCAGCCTGAGACTCTGAGGGGCCATCAGGGGCCATTCCCTCCACAGAGCAAAATCTGAGAGCAGTTCCCTGCACCCAGGGGGTCTCTGAGCTCAGAGCTAAGATTAGCATCAGCAAAAGGCCATTTTTAATTGATCAGCTAATGTTCATAAAGTACTTAGAAGACAAAGAGAACTAACTATATAATGCTTACTAGTATTGTGGTTATTAATAAGTTAATATATTTTTTTAAATGTTTGGTTAAGTGCAATGCAGCATGTTCTCCCTAGTGATGGTGACAGGCAAGGCCAAACAGCAAGGAGACCCCTACACGTGCTCAGATTCTTACTCCCTTGATGGCCTTTCTCTTCCACTGCCTGAGGCATGGAACCCTTGGAATGCGGCTCAGGCCTCACACCCAGGGCGATGCCTCTGTGGGGTGGCCCTGGTCCTTCACTTGGGAGCAAGATTGCCAAGGGCACTGGGTTATACAAGGCTGCTGACAACTTGGTTTAGATATTTATTTCTGAGTTATTCTTTTAATTGTCAGGAAGTTTCCTCTGATTAAATCCTCCCCATCCTTAACAATGGACTTGCCCCTCAGACCTTCTTATTCCATTGTAAATAAATTATTTTTAGCACTTTCTACTACTCTTTGAACACAATGACAGCTGTCTCCTGCATTGTGCACTCAGCAAGGGCTTACTTTGTACCTCACATGCACCCAAATTGCAGGTAGTGTAGTGGCCTCATTGCCTGACATTTTAATCCCAAGATGAGCTGACACCAAGTGAGCAATTGCATCTCAAAACTATACACATGCTTCAAGCTCAGTTCATGCCTTCCTCCATCATACCTTTCCAGATCTTTCTACCTGGAAATTATCTCATCCTTCTGAGGCCTCCTGCAGGCTTCTCTGTAAACTATTTTGTGTCACAACTTTTCACTTTCTCATTACCCATGTTATCCCCTTAAAGCAAAACCTATGTCTTGCTCATTGGTTTATCATAAAATACCTTACACATAGCAGATTCTCAAAGAATATTCAATCACTAATTTCAGAAGTGAAGTATGCATTTACCCTAAAAGACTTTTGAATCTTAAACATAACTACTAAAAGATCTGTATCATCCCCAAGGAAGATTAATATTCTAGGTTAAAATTTCCCCTCTCTTCACTCTGCACAATGACATATCAACATAAGAAATACTGTGTTACCAATAAAGCCAAAGCAGACTTCTGGTAAAATGGCAGACTGAGATGCAAAGAGGGGTTGACTCCAAGCGTATAAAAATTCAGGGTGAAATATGAAAGTTATTAAGAAATCATATTGCCTTTGGAAGAATGGAAAATCCCAAGGTTCCAGAAATGAAGAAAGAAATCAAGGATGGGGTAGAAAGCAGCCCCCCAGGCCTGCTGTTACATCAGGCCTCAAGCTCCTCTGGTAAGTTGCTGTGTGTTGTATGTTTTGCTGCTGTAGCCAAGAATCTCAGAGGGCTGGAGGGTGAGCCGGAACACCACTTTACTGCTAGCACCAGGAAGCAGCAAGGACACTTGCCACCTGGCGTACCCTGAGTGGAAGAGGAAAGTCATCTGGGAGAAATCAAAACTCTCAGAGCACTATTTGGCTTTGCACATGCATGAAGAGAACCCTGAAGCAAGACATGACCATAAATGTTGGACTACAACCATTGAAACCGGTCAGGTCCAGCAGAGCAAAAAAGTAAAACACAACTCAACCTGGAGGTAAATAGGACCATCACAGAACAGACGACCCCCTCAGAAGATAAATGCACATTAAAAAATTTCAAACCACATAAGAGATGAAGCAGGGTGAGGGAGAGTCAGCAGACTGAATCAGGAGAAGAATCAGAATCCTTCAAGAATCAGAAATCATACAGCCTTATAAACAAATATAAAATAACATTGAAGTTTAAGATGGTTTCAATATTTAAAAAAATAGAAACCTACAATAAAAAACAGAAGCTAAATTCCAATCTCCCCCAATTCAAACTTGAGTGTGGTTTGTACCTACTGACTTGCTTCCCAAGGGTCATGGTACATGTGATGACATAAGCTTATAGTGGAGAAGATATGGCCAGCACCACTGTGGCCAAGTGATCAAGATTGACATTATCAATAGCAATTGATGTCAATAAGATGTAGCCTTGACATAATGAAATGGAAATTGCATCTTCCCAAAACACATAACTCTGATGTAATCATGAAAAAAAAAAAAAAACACACCTGACAAATCTCAGCTGAGGGACATCCTACAAAATACCTTATGAGTCTTCCTCAAAATGACCAAGGTCAGCAAAAACAAGGAAAGTCTGAGAATTCTCATAGCCAAGAAGAGTTCAAGGGCATAGGATAATTAAATGCAATGGGGTGTCCTGAATGGGATGGTGCAAAAGAAAACAGACATTAGGAAAAACTGCCAGAATCCAAATAAATAGTGGGATTTCGTTTGGCATGTCTAGTAATGCACCAACATTGGTTTCTGGCTATGACAGTATGCTAATGGAAGGTGTAACAACAGGGAAAAAGGACTCTGCACTATCTTTGTAACTTTTTCCATCAATCTGAATCTATTCCAAAACAAAATTGATTAAAAAAAAAGAATAGGCAACTCTGACAGCCATCAAATAGACCTTCTGAAAAGATTACCAATAAAACAAATACAATTGCTGAGAGAAAATTTCATAACACAATAGCTGTCAGAACAATTGAATGATACATTTGAAGTACTGAAGGAACATAAAAATGTAAAAACCTATATCCTTCCAAATAATCTCATGAATCTGAGCAAAATAAGTTTATTTGCAGATAAACAACCACGAATAGACATTACCATTTACAGACACTTGTTAGAACTTCCAGCACTAGCTGTGCATCTCAGGAAAAACTGAACCGAGGAAACAGCAGGTGCAAAGGGTAGTGAAAGAAGGGAATTAGAACATCTAAGTAAGCATTAACTGTAAATCATAATGACAAGTTTGGAAAGTGATGGTTAAATATGGTATTAGAAAATTAGTAGACAACAATAGAAGCCAGAGGGGGATCAGTGATAAAAACTTTTTAAGATCCTTGGATAATTTCAGAAGAACACGTTGATACTGGTTGTTTGGACTTCATTAAGTCAAGAAGACTTTTAAAAATATGACACCAAAGAATGATAAATGTGATATTTATCTTGAGAATTGGCATTATAAGGTTTCTTGAGAATATGGCCTCATGACAAATCTTTATTGTAACATTAGCTGGGTCACTTAATCCTTCCACACCAGTTTTTCTCATCTCTAAATAAAAATAATATTCAGAGACAGCTCATAGTGTTGTGGTAAACATTACACATATTATGATGTTCTTAGAACATGATAAGCTCTTATCAAAACTTAGCTGTTTGGGAAAAAGGAAATCAAAAGAAAATGTGATGGATCCAATAGGACACAGGAAATGAAGCCAAGAAAGAACTTGCTAAATGGAAAACATAAAATATGATGACAGAAGTCTGTTCAAAAATGCATCAATTGAACAATAAATATAAGTGGGCTATATTTATACATTAAAAGACTCAGATTTTCAGATTGGATAATAAACAAAATCCAGCTATAAGAAAAACAAAATCCAGCTATAAGAATAACCAGCTTTAAGAAAAACAAAATTTGGCTATAAGAATAACCAGTTATAAGAATAAACATTTCATATGAGGCAAAAAGATTGACTGTAAAGGATAGAAAAAGGGCCAAATTCAAGCTGGCAGGGTACCATTGATATTAGACAAAATTGACTTTTTGGCAAAAATATTTTTAGGGATTAAAAAGTACTACATAATAATTGTACTAGTCAGAGAAACAGGATGTGCACATTTCCAGAGAAACAGGATGTGCATACATAGAAAGAGAGAGATTTATTTATGGAATTGACCCAAAAGGTTGTGGAAGCTAAGAAGTCTAAAATCTTCTGAGTTTACATCCCTGTTCAAGTCCAAAAGCTGGTAGCCTGCCATGGATCCAGGAAGAGCTGAGGTCCTGGTTTAAAGGCTGTCAGACTAGAACTCTGTGACTGGGGGAGAGTCAGCCTTTTGTTCTATTCAGGTCTTCACTCACTGGATAAGGCCCACCTGTATTATGGAGAGAAATCTCCTTCACTTATTATACTTGCCTTCATCCCAAAACACCTTTTAAGAAACCCCCAGCATGACATTTGACCAACTTTCTGGCTACCTCATGCTCCTGTCAAGTTGTAACACAAAATCATTAATCACAGAGTTTGAAGGCGACCTTTTGTCAGAATTCCTCCTTGTTTAATGGAGGTCAGTCTTTGTTCTATTAAGGCCTTCAATTGATTGGACGAGGTCCACCTACCCATGTTATGGAGGGCAATTTGCTTTACTCAAAGTCCATTGCCTTAAATATTAATCTCATCCAAGAAAGCACCTTCACGGAAACACCCAGAATAACATTGGCCACATATCTGGACACCACGGCCCAGTTAAGTTGAAACATAAAATTAACCATCACAATAATAAAGCAAGCAATGCACTAGAAAGATGAAGAGGCCTGAAGTTGTGTTCTCCTAACAAAGGAATTGTAAATCTATGAAGAAAAACTTGGCGGATGCCTGGGTGGCTCAGCGGTTGAGCGTCTGCCTTCAGCTCAGGTCGTGATCCTGGGGTCCAGGGATTGAGTCCCATATTGGGCTCCCTTATGGGGAGCTTAGCTCCAAGGAGCTGTACATAATGAAAGACTTAAAAAAAAGAAAAGAAAAGAAAAAGAAAAACTTGGGAGTACTGCAGGAAGAAGTAAAGTGAAAAAACTACAAACAGGGGATCCCTGGGTGGCGCAGCGGTTTGGCGCCTGCCTTTGGCCCAGGGCGCGATCCTGGAGACCCGGGATCGAATCCCACGTCGGGCTCCCGGTGCATGGAGCCTGCTTCTCCCTCTGCCTGTGTCTCTGCCTCTCTCTCTCTCTCTCTCTCTGTATGACTATCATAGATAAATAAAAAAATTAAAATAAAAAAAAAAACTACAAACATCATCAGAGATTGCAGCACACTCTTTTTAGAAGCCGATACATCAAATATTGGTGGAAATTTGGTATATTTTTAACATCTTCTTTTTAAACAAACAATTTTTATTTATTTATTTATTTATTTATTTATTTATTTATTTATTAGGGAGAAAGAGAGAGAGTAAGAGTGTGCAAGCAAGAGGGAGGGGCAGAGAGAGAGGGAGAATCCCAAGCAGGTTCTGTGCCCTGCATGAAATGGACAAGGGCTCCATTTCACAACTGTGAGATCCTGACCTGCGTCAAAATCAAGAGTCAGGTGCTTCACCAGCTGAGCCAGCCAGGTGCCCTTGAATATCGTTTTTAAACACAATTGATCTAAGAAAAATAGAGATAGTCCAACATTTAGAAAATAAAATAGAGAGAGTCCAACATTTAGAAAATAAAAATAAAAATAAAAATTCTTTTCATGTGGACCCAAAACTTAAATTTAAAAAAAAAAATTTTTTTTTTTTTAAATGAGCACATACTCTGCTGAGGAAAAATTTTTCACTTAAATGTCACACAAACATATTATTCAACCCTAAAATAATACAACTAAAAACTATTTACATGTAGACAGAGGACCACCCCTCTCCTTATTCCCTGTATTTTTGGAAACTAAAAGCCCATGTTCTGAAACGAAATAACAATGATCAATCCATTACTTTTCTTGTTCATCCACGGAACACAACCAGATGCAGTAAATTCATAGGATTATAGGCACATATTTACATAGATTTATGTTCAGCACATGGACTATTACAGCCTGGCCAAAAATTTTACCAATTTACATTGGTTGTAAGCTGTTAAAACCTAGGACTTTGACAACTGGTGCATATAAGGAGGTGATGTATTTCCATTTGTGTCTCGCTGTGCCACATTTGAGC